>NC_134431.1:18379092-18652376 GCF_030867145.1 Opisthocomus hoazin
GCCCCAGCATTGGTGGGTGCTCTCCTGGGGAGACCTGGGGATGCTGTCCACATCATCTGTGGGTGCTCTCCTGGGGGGCCCTAGGGATGCTCTCCCAGCATTGGTGGGTGCTCTCCCGGGGGGCCCCAGGGATGCTGTCCACATCATCCTTGGGTGCTCTCCTGGGGGGCCCTAGGGGTGCTCTCCCAGCATTGGTGGGTGCTCTCCCGGGGACGCTGGCCCCAGTATTGGTGGGTGCTCTCCTAGGGATGCTCTCCCAGCATTGGTGGGTGCTCTCCTGGGGATGCTGTCCACATCATCTGTGGGTGCTCTCCTGGGGGGCCCTAGGGATGCTGGCCCCAGTATTGGTGGGTGCTCTCCTGGGGAGACCCGGGGATGCTGTCCACATCATCTGTGGGTGCTCTCCCGGGGGGCCCTGGGGATGCTCTCCCAGCATTGGTGGGTGCTCTCCTGGGGAGACCTGGGGACGCTGTCCACATCATCTGTGGGTGCTCTCCCAGGGGGCCCCAGGGATGCTCTCCCAGCATTGGTGGGTGCTCTCCTGGGGGTGCTCTCCCAGCACCCAGGGGAGCCCGGCACTCTGCAGGGCTGGGTGACTGGGAGCGAGCCGGTGGCTGGGTGGCTGCTGCCCTCTCCTGGTGCAGGATGAGGCCCTGTGTCTGGCCAGCGCTGGCTCCTGCCCTTCCAGCTTGCGACGGGGATGTCAGCTTTGCAGCAGACTCACCTGCTTTGGTTGCAAGGAAAAGTGAATTTAGAGGGCAAAGACTGTAACCAGCTGGGCTGGAGCTGCCTGCGAAACGGCTGCGCTCCGAAACCAAAGCTGAACGTGCAATTACCTGAACAGCGTCGTTCCTTTCGTTCTTATTAAGTGAATTTTTTCAGCCCTGGCCAGTGACTTCTCAGATTTCACCCACTCAGCTGCGCCGGAGCGGTAGAAATCTGCCTGCGCTCTTCTGCCTGAGAAATGTGGGTGGTTGGAGGCTTTAGTAGCAACGTGCAAGTGAATGGTGGCCACAAACCCCAGCCCATCCCACCATCCATCGTCTACATTTCTTTTAATCCTGAACTTTAAAGTTGCTTTATCACTGTATGCGTGCCTCGGGGCTGCGACTCACGTTTCTTCTTCATCTGTCCCTTCCTCTGTTCCCTGTGAGAAGTGAAGATGGCTGAAGATGAGGACAGTTTGGAGGCAGAGATTGTCTACCCCATCACCTGCGGGGACAGCAAGGCCAACCTCATCTGGAGAAAGTTTGTGTGCCCTGGGATCAACGTGAAGTGTGTGCAGGTGAGAATCAAGGGCCCCAATGCTGGGCTCTCGTGCCTTCCCCCGTCCGTGTTGCGGGCTCACCTGGCTTGTCCTGGTTTCAGTGAGCTTTGGGGAGCTGCTTTGCATCAGAACCACGTTGTGGTGGGGAAGGAGGAAGTTCTTGGTGCTGTTGTACCTGATGTTTGCCTTCTCAGCCAAGTTGAGCAGTCCTGGCTGGAGAGATGCTGCCTCAATTTAACTGCATTATTGGAGAGTTTGAGAAATTTCAGCACTTCCAGTGTCTGCTCGGTTTGAAAGTTGAGCATTTATTGAGAAGCTTATTGGTAGGGGACCTGCTGAAGAGCTTTTGCTGTGTCCTGGATAACTCATGGTTAAAATTTGCATGAATTCAGGAACATACCATGAGTAACGCTCTCCTAAGCCATCGCTGGCCTTTGTACAGGGACTGAACAATGCCCTGCTGAGGGAGTCTCTCCTCTGGGCTCTGTTGCAAGAGGGCTTTCCAAAGGATGGTCCTCGCCCTTCGTAGGAGAGATGGTGAGATGGTCCTTTCCATCCCTGGGGCAGAGGACAGGTGCTGCTGCCTGAAATCCGTCCTCTCTTTGCTCCGAAGCCCGCGTGCTTGGTCAGAGCAGCAGTTTCTCATGCAGCGATGGTGAGGGAGCTCTCCGTTGGTTGATGTGGGCATTGAAAGGAGGTGGCTTGCACTTGGGAAATCCTTGCTGAGATGGGCTGTAGAGCAGCTCTTCAGAGGGCTGCCTGATACTTAGGTCAGCGTGTGGGTTCAGGCACAGCTGGGTGATAGAAGAAGGGGGTATGCAGGGTACGCCAGCTCCCCAAAGCCGGTTTGCCGTGGAAGTGGGCGTGCGCTGCCAGAGAGGCCAGAGGTGCCACTGATATCGGCAGTTGGGCTCGGTAGCGGGAGGTCAAAGACCAAATGGGCTTCTCCTTCCCTGGCTTGCGCAGGGCGTAGCGTGTCCCCGGACCCAAAAGTCACCAAGGGCAGCGCAGCTTTCGTTGCGAGCCTGCTCGTTAGTGGGAGCGTGAGCAGTTAATGATGCTTTGCACGAGGCATGGGTGTTCTCCTTCCCCTCTACACTGCCCTGGTGAGGCCCCATCTGCAGTGCTGTGTCCAGTTCTGGGCTCCCCAGTTCAAGAAAGATGAGGAGCTACTGGAGAGAGTCCAGCGGAGGGCTACAAGGATGAGGAGGGGACTGGAGCATCTCCCCTACAAGGAGAGGCTGAGGGAGCTGGGCTTGTTCAGCCTGGAGGAGAGAAGCCTGAGAGGGGACCTAATAAATGCTTATAAATATCTGAAGGGTGGGTGTCAGGAGGATGGGGCCAGACTCTTTCCAGTGGTGCCCAGCGACAGGACAAGGGGCAACAGGCACAAACTGAAGCAGAGGAAGCTCCAGCTGAAGATGAGGAAGAACTTCTTCCCTCTGAGGGTGACGGAGCCCTGGCCCAGGCTGCCCAGGGAGGCTGTGGAGTCTCCTTCTCTGGAGATATTCCAGCCCCGCCTGGCCGCGGTGCTGTGCAGCCTGCTCTGGGTGACCCTGCTTGGGCAGGGGGTTGGACTAGATGACCCACAGAGGTCCCTTCCAACCCCTACTATTCTGTGATTCTGTGTTTCTCCCAGCTGTCCTGCCTGGGCTGGGCGTTCAGCAACCTCCTCTGTGCTGCACACACCCTTGGCTTTGAGCAGCTGATAACCACCCGTGAAAGCAGTGTTGGCCTTTAATTTTTTCAACTCGATCGGTGTTCTCTAGGGTGGGGAAGTGTGTGTCGGCCGTCTGTTTGGGTGCTGTTATTTCAGCAGCACGTCGAGGCTGTGAGGCAGCTCCGCTGTGCTGCTGGGCGCCGGGAGATGCCACCAGGCCCTGCTGCCGACCCACGCTGGCAGGGCACGCCTGCGTTGTCTGGTGGCTTGTCACGCTGATGTCACACTTCTGCCTCTTGCAGTTTGACGATCACCTAATTAGCCCCAAGGAGTTTGTCCACTTGGCGGGCAAGTCGACCCTGAAGGATTGGAAGCGGGCGATCCGGATGAACGGGATCATGCTCCGGTTAGTCTCTTCGTTTGTATCTGCAGAGCAACAGCAGAGACTTCTTCTTTCTGGGGGAGAACGGTGGGGTGGGATAGAGCCTTTGGCACAGTTTTCTCTGCTGGGAGAGGGAATGGGCCCCTGAACGTTTGTCTCACCAGCCTGGCCCCAAACGGGGTCTGCCCCATGGCTTTGCTTTGTCCTTGTGCCTAGGGAATAATTCGGGGCAGCAAATGCCGTTCCCAGCTGGCGTAAGGTGACTGGAAGTTTTAATGGTCACTCAGTGTCACCCGCCAGATGGAAGTCAGTCTGGCCATCAACTGATGCTCCCATTGCGGCAGGTCTGCTTTACAGCAGTTCATTTTATTTTTTTTTCTTTGCTAAGGACTTATTTAAAGCTTATTTATGCAAGCATTTCTCTTCTCTAGTCTTAACTACAGTAATTTAATTCTTCTGTGGTCGCTTGAACACCAGCCTGAGACTGTGATTTAATTAAAGCCTGTCTCTGCCTGTAGGCAGGATAAAAAAGCATCACCTCTTTCCCCAGGACTCGTCAGTGGTTTTGTACTCTGGTCACAGGGTGACCTTGCCTTTGCCTGGATCCTTCTGCTTCAGTGCAGGCATCTGCCGTATTCCTTCCCAGCAGCTTTTGCTCCACGTAGATTTTGCATAGCAAGGCAGGTCCTTCTAGGAAAAAAAAACTTCACGAGGAGTGTGTGAAGGCAAGCCTAGCAGCCCATGGCAGCAAATCTTGGGCAGCTCAGGTTGTTGTTGTCCAGCAAAGCCTGGGGATGCTTTGGAGGCAACGTGCTTAGACTGGAAAGATCACATGTGCCAATGTTGCAACCTCCTTTGCTTAAGCTGAGAGACCTTAGTTTAGTTTATAAATGGGGTTATGCCCATCTCCTTCAGCCGACCCTTCTGCTGGAAGCCACAGGCGTGCACGGGGGGATGGTGCTGGTGGGACCAGGCTGGGACCTTCTCGTTCCTCCCTCAATGAACCAGGAGTTCATCAGTCCCAGCAAGGGGTCCTGGTTCAAATTACAGACCCCTGTGCAAAGAGCCTGCCCAGGGAGGTGGGACCAGCTCTGAAACCAGCTGGTTTGGAGGCCAAGCGTTGCCCTGCTGTCAGGAGGTGGGAGGGCAGCAGGACGGGGTGGCTCTGCCTCTGCTGTGGGGAGCCCCACAGACACGTGGGCACACTCGGAGTAGGTGTGGGTTGCTCTTACAAAGGCAGGGGATGTCCTCAGAACAGGTCAGGGAACCCCAGGGAGGAGGACCCTGTTCAGCATCACAGGGCAGGGGTAAAACTGCTGCACGGGAGCATGGCCCAGGGTGACGGGGAAGAGCCCTCCCCGCTTCGCTGGCATTGCAGGAACTCAGTGTTTGGGCTCTAAATCGTGCGTTTTCCCTGAGGGCTTCTAGCCAGCAGAAGATCCGCAGAGAGCAGTGCAGTTTGTCCCAGTGCTTCTCAAGGTGTGTTTAGTCTTACAGGGATATCTCCTTGGGAAAAGCTCATGTGTCTCTGGAGCCTCTCAGCCCACGTTGAGTGCTTCAGGGGCAAAGACAAAGATTTTCTTTCTTGGACTAAGAAAATCCATCCTCTCTGGGTTGGGCTTGGAGAGGAACCATTTCAGAGGGCTGAAGTCCCGCTTCCCCTCCACCGTCCCACAGGAGGGCACGGGCCGTGGCAGGGCAGGGCCAGACACCGAGTCTGCTCCAGTCCTTCACCGCAGCTACAGCACGACGGGCTTTTTCCTCCCCATCCCAGCCTCCTGAAAGGCTTTACCACCACTGGAGTGTTGGGTGGGTGGTGGATTTGTGCGTGTGGCCAGTACGGAGCAGGCGGCGGATGCTGTTTTAATTAACTCTTAGTTAATGCTGCTTCTAACGTCAGTACGCAGCGGGACTTGCCAAGGGAAATTCGGACTGTTGCCTCCGCCTGCTCTCCTGGCGTTTGCTTTTCATCTGGGACTTTGAGAAGGTTGGAGGCTGCCAGGAGCTGCGTCTCGGAGCGCTCTGCCCCTGCTGACGCGCCGGTCCCTGGGCTTGCTCCCTGTCTTGCAGGAAGATCATGGACTCGGGAGAGCTGGATTTCTACCAGCACACGAAGGTCTGTTCCAACACCTGCCGGAGCACCAAAATCGACCTGACGGGAGCCAGGGTCTCCTTGACCAGCCAGACATCGACGGAGTACATCCCCCTCACTCCCGCTTCCGCCGATGGTACGTCCAGCCCTTCCCCGCAGCCTGAACAGGGGCTTTGGAGCGTGAAAGCACGACGAATGCTGCCTGGCCAACGCTCCTGAGGGTTGCCTCTCTCTTTGGCTTGGCGGGCTGTTTTACCCTCTGCTTTCTCTCCCTGCTCTGTTGCAGGATTCCCCATAGCAGAGCTAGGCAGAGGCGCTGCTAGAGCGTCTCGGCAGAGGTGCAGTAACTCACCTAGTTGCTCTGTAACACTGCATGACCCGAAGAGCTGCCCTTCCGGCCTCCTGCCTTACCCCAAACTGTGTAGCTGAAGCAGAAGACTGCAATTAAGCTGTAAGAACATGGTAGTCATTGCTCCACACAGTCCCCTTCTGTCCTCGCTGCTGGTCGGGTGCTGAGTGTGCAGGGCTTGTCTGGGGAGGCAGGGATCAGCTCGGCTTCTCCTGCTGCGCAGGGTGCTGGGGCAGGGCTCCCTCCTCCTCCTCCTCCCGGCTCGAACCTGACTTCTTTCAGAACAGGTTAGGGTTTTTCATTGAAGGCTCCTTGGCTGAATTATTATCGGGTTTGTCTGAGGAAAGATTAAAGAGAACCAGAGGATACAACAGATTTTTTTTATCTGCGCTCATCCATGTAGCTTATAAAACTGGATTTAAATGATGTTGTGGCCACGCAGCTGTAGCCCTAAACTTCATTTGGTGTGTAATTACAGGCAACTATTTAATTGGAAAGCTTTCTGAGTACTCATATTTCCGAGAGCCAAGAAGAGCCCCGTGCTCCTGGTAGTGCCTGGGAGCAGAGCAAGGACGGGGCGAGCCCCTGGGCCGGCTCTGCCGAGCGCCTTCGGCACCGCGTCGCGGTGCTGGGGCGGGTGGGAAGCCGATGCGCGGTGCGGCCTGTCCCGAGCCCTCCCGTTAAACACGGAGCCGCCTCTCACACGGGCAGCCTGCCCTGGGCCAGCCAGAGCCCTGCAGCCTGCGGAATGCAGGAGTGGAGTCACTGGATTCAATGGCAGCGGCTGAGCCTTGCAAAGGTCCCGCGCAGCGCGGCGGCTCTCTGGCTCTGGCTCATCCCGCTCCTGCGCACGGCTCCAGTGGCACCGGTTCCCCTGGCTCTGTGGTAACAAAACCACTGAGATTTGGCAGAGCTGGAAGGAGGGAGGGAGGCCCCCTCCATCCCCGTACGGCGGGGGGATGCTCTCCCCTTCGAGGCTTTGGAGACCCTCCGGGCATCCCAGTCCTGCAAGCTGTAAGGATTGCAAAAACAAATCAGTCTCTGAATCTGTTTGACTTTTGCCCTAAGCGGTACGAGGGTGTACGCAGGGGGGAACGGGAGGGAAACGCTGCTCTTGGGCACGTGTTCTTGTGCAAGGGTTGCAGAAATAATCCCCGGGGTATTGCACTCTAGCATGGAAAAATAAGTACTGCTGGCACAGCAACCGCCTGCGGCTTCGCAGGGCGTCTCGCCGAGTTCAGCTTCGAGAGCTCCGTGCGAATAAAAGCACTCCTGTGCCACGAAAAGAAGTCACAGGAAGGCAGCGAGGGGGTTCTTCCCTCAGAAACAGCCCCGTGAAAAATACAGAGAAAAATCAGGACTTGGGTTTGTTTTTTTTTTTTCCTCTTTTCTTTTTTGCTGTTGGTTGCAGTGAACGGATCCCCGGCTACGATCACCATAGAAACGTGCGAGGATGCCGGCGACTGGAGCACCGGCGTCGGAGGTACGGCTTGGGATCCCGCCGGGCTCCCCGCTCCCGGGGCAGAGGGAGGATGGAGGGGGTGGAGGGAAAGAGGGAAAGGGCAGGGATGAGGAACGGGGCCCTGCTCGAGGCTCCCCTGGGATCGATCGTTTGCCGCTCACCGGAGCACAGCGCTGCAGTGTGTCCTGCCTGCGTGCGGTCTGACTGCAGCGTCGGCTCGGGGTGAAACTGTTTCTAAGCCCCAAGGTGTCAAAGTGTCGGCCAGGTGGTTGATGTGGCTGTAGGGGGGAAAAAATAATATCAGGAGGGTCATAAAATGATTCTTGCTCCTCTGGCGTGCTCTGGGCAATGGGCTTTTCTGTGGCTTCAGTGTCCTGCTTGTGCGTGATGGAGGATGGGGAAAGCAGTCCTCGCCCAGCTGCCCTCCTGCGGGTGCGTGCTCCGGCTGGGCTTTGCCCCAGCACCCTGTGCCTGCAGCCTGGCAGGACCTCACCCTCGGGGGGCTGGACGGGGAACCCAGAGCAGATCACCACTGAAACCCTCTCCGAGGATTTTAAGGTTCTCCCTCGCTTTCTCTTTCTCCAGATGACACCTTTGCTTTCTGGCAAGGCCTGAAGGACACGGGTCTCCTGGAAGAAGTGATCCACGAGTTCCACCAGGAGCTCGTGGAGACCATGAAGGGCTTGCAGCAGCGAGCGCAGGATCCCCCGCTGCAGCTGGGTGGTGAGGGCCTGGGCACGGGTGCTCGCGGGAGAGGGGCTCGGGGAGTTTTTCCTCCTTAGGGGTATCTGGATGGCACTGTAGGGACACAGTTCATCATTAGTAAACCCCATTTCTGGCTGCTCCCCAGGTGGGCTCTCGGCTGTGCTCAGGGACGCGTTGGGTGGCCTCAGTTCTCCAATTCCCTGTGCCTGGGGCTGGACAAATGCTTGGCTCAGGAACTGGGGTGGAATTTAGGCCATCAGATAATGATGTGGCAACCAGCTACCGTGCCAGCTGATTTCTTATCACCCCTGCTGAGCAGGAGAAGGCTGTTTATACACCAGTGACCTCTTGCACTTTCTCATGACGTCTCCTGTCTTCTCCTCTTCCCCAGCCTCCTGCGTTACCCTCCCGCAGAAACACAGCTGAATGTGTTTGCTGTCGTGTGGCTTCTTACCAAGCCAGAAATACTTTGCGTAGGGGAATTTTGCTTTCCTCAAAAGATCCGTGTCTTGTTTTTAAGATGCTGTTTTACTCAACAACGTAGTCCAGAACTTCGGTATGCTGGATCTGGTCAAGAAGGTCCTGGCCAGCCACAAGTGCCAGATGGATCGCTCGCGGGAGCAGTACACGCGGGATTTGGCAGGTATGGCCCGTGCTGGCACTGCCAGCGGGTTTTCTCTCTGTGTAAGAAAGTGGGGTTTTTGTTAAAGCTGGTGCATGCTAAACCGGCCGCGGTGGGACTGGCTGCTGCGGCTCCAGGCGTTGCCGTGGTCCCTGGGAAGCTCGTCCCGGGTCCGGGCTGAGCCAGCCCTCTTCCCTCTCCAGCTCTGGAGCAGCAGTGTGACGAGCACCGCAAGCGAGCGAAGGAGCTGAAGCACAAATCGCAGCATCTCAACAACGTCCTGATGACCCTCACGCCCGTCTCCGTCCCCACGCCTTTAAAACGTCCCAGGCTGACCAGGGCCACCTCCGGACCAGCTGCCATCACCTCCCAAGTGCTGTCCCAGCCGGCGCAGCTCGCCGTCACCCCCAGCGTGCCCGTCTCCCAGCTCGCCAGCCTTCCCCTCGGCAAAGTGGTCTCAGCCCTCCCGCCCTCGGTGCTGGGGAAGAGCCCGTCCCAGCCTCCTGCCGCCAGCTCCCCGGCCTCCCCGCTGCTGGGGGGGTACACGGTACTGGCCTCCGCCGGCTCCACCTTCCCCGGCACGGTGGAGATCCACCCGGACGCTTCCAACCTGACGGTGCTGAGCACGGCCGCGGTCCAGGACGGCAGCACGGTCGTGAAGGTGGTGAGCCCCTTCCAGCTGCTGACGCTGCCGGGACTGGGCACGACCATCCAGAACGTGACACAAATGGCTCCTGGCGGGAGCACGGTCGTGACCGTCCCGTCCGGTGCCGGTGAGGCCGCCGGGGACGAGCACGCCGCCATCGAGGTGACCGCAGTGGCCGACGAGGCGGAGCAGAAGTGAAAGGGGGACTTGCCTGGAGGGACGCTGGCCGTGCCGCTCTGGGTGGAACTGCCTTTTCCCTGGTTGTGCTGCGGGAAGAGGAGCGGCGTAACGAGGGGCACAGGTTAACGAGACTCAGAGCAGCTCACGTCGGTAACGAGGAGGTTCAGGTCAGAGGGAAGGAGGGGGAGGAAGGATGCTCAGAGAAGGGAAAGGCCAAAATGCTGTGCCCTGTTTGGAGGAGGAAAAAAAAAAAAAGCTTAATTCTTTTATAAAGCTTTCCTCCCCTGTTCTCTTGGAATAGTTACTCCGTTCTAGCTCGTCAGCCCTGCCTCGTCTGCAGGCGTAGCTGGAGCAGCGTCCGTTAGAGGAGCAGGGCGCAGGGCAGGGAGAAGGCGGTCGCGAAAGGAGAAGCAGGCGAAGCGCTGAGCAGGCACCGACCCGGCTGCCGAGGGGCCTGGCGTGAGCTGACGGGGGGTGCCGGGGAGCCGGCTGCTCCCCGGCCCGGGGGACCCCGGTTGTCACCGGGATGCGTGCGGTCATCGAGACCGGGAAGGGGCTCTGCGTGGCAGCGCGGGCGCGAGCCCCGGGACGTTGGCTTCTGCGGGGGATGCTGGCTTCGGGTGGTGGAAACGGGCGGGAGCTCTCGTGGCGGTGGTCACGGTGGGCTGCCTGGGTCTGCTGGGGGACGGAGGAGTGGGGAGAGAGAAACCCAGAGGGCTGGGAAGAGCTGTCACTTCTGAAGACTTAGGGTGTCTTTCTAGTTTTCTCAAAAAAAAAAGAAAAAAATCCGTTCTTTGGGATTTTTTTTTAAGCAAATGGTGATTTTTAAGCCAAGCCCTTTGGGTGCGAAGATCGTGCCGTGAGGCAGAGACGTCCTGCTGAAGGCGCAGAGGTGAGCGCAACGGCAGCGCTCCGAGGAGCTTGCACTTACTTCAACGAGGGGTGACCCTGGTGCAGGATCGGGCCGGTCCCTGGTCCCCAGTGTCTCTCCGGGCTCCCCGACCTGCGGGTGGGCAGCCGTTCCGTGGCGGGGCAGGCAGCCCCCAGCACTCCTTCGACCGCTCGGCTCGCTGCCGCAGGGCACAGGCGCGGCTGCAGCCATGGGCACGCTGTCTCCGGCTGGAAGGAGTCGGGTGCTGGGAGTCTTGGGGTTTCTACAGACTTGAGCTGGCAGCAGCAGCGCCGACAGGTCACTTTAATGAGCTAATAAATATTTTTTTGGAAGAGCGCTGCTGGTTGGTTGTATTTCTGCAGCTGGGCGCGACCGCCGGGGTTGCAAAGCGGGGCTGGGTTGGGGCAGGAGCACGCTTTTCACTTTTATTTAGATGTAACCGCACACATATAGAATCAGAGAACGGTTTGGGTTGGAAGGGACCTTGAAGACCATCTGGTTCCAGCCGCCCTGCCATGAGCAGGGACATCTTCCACCAGCCCAGGGTGCTCAGAGCTCCATCCAACCTGGCCTTGGACACTGCCAGGGAGGGGGCAGCCACAGCTTCTCTGGGCAGCCTGTGCCAGTGTTTCACCACCTCATGGAGAAGAATTTCTTCCTAATATCTCATCTAAATCTGCCCTCTGTTAGTTCAGAGCCATTCCCCCTTGTCCTGTCGCTCCACACCCTTGTGAAAAGCCCCTCTCCATCCTTCCTGTCGGCCGCTCCAGGCACTGGCAGCTGCTCTAAGATCACCCCAGAGCCTTCTTTTCTCCAGGCTGAACAGCCCCAGCTCCCTCAGCCTGTCCTCGTGAGAGAGGTGCTCCAGCCCTTGGATCATCTCTGTGGCCTCCTCTGGTCCCACTCCAACACATCCATGTCCTTCCCATGCTGGGGGCTCATGCTGCTGCCTGCGCGTGGGCGAAGGTGCTCCAGCATGGTGGGGACCGCGGGCACGTTGTGATGCTCCGGCTGTGTCCTGGGTGTTTGGGGAGTGTCTGGGCTGGGACGCAGCGCTGCGTTTGGGGGTTTGTTAACCACAGGGAAGACGAGGGGGGGGTTCTGTTTGTTTGAATCTGCTGGCTGTGTTTGGGGGTGCTGCTCTGGTTAAATGCTGGGAGGAGTGGGACTTGAGGAGAAACCCTCAGGGTTTGTTAAAGGAAGAGACTCTTTTAGGTGGTGCCCAGTGACAGGATGGGGGGCAATGGGCGCAGGCTGAAGCAGAGGAAGCTCCAGCTGAACCCGAGGAAGAACTTCTTCCCTCTGAGGGTGCCGGAGCCCTGGCCCAGGCTGCCCAGGGAGGCTGTGGAGTCTCCTTCTCTGGAGATATTCCAGCCCCGCCTGGCCGCGGTGCTGTGCAGCCTGCTCTGGGTGACCCTGCTTGGGCAGGGGGTTGGGCTGGGGGACCCCAGAGGTCCCTGCCAACCCCGACCATGCTGGGATTCTGTGAGAAGAACGGAGCTTTGCATTAGGAGAGGGCGATTCTCCTGTTGGAGGGAGGAGGAAAAACCTCGGCGTTGGTGCGGCCCCTGCCAGACACGTGAGTCTGAGCGATTTCAGTGCTCCCTCCGTGCGTGGGAGCAGCTTTACCCGAACGCGTTCATGCTATAACAGCAGTTACTGTCTTCTCTTTGCAGATGATGCTTCTAATTCCAGGGACTGGAAGGGTTGGTTCCACCCCACCAGGCTGGGTGAGAGCAGCGGTCACGCAGATCTTCCATCCCGGCCGAGGTGGGAGCCGTGGCCGTGCCGGCGTGTCCCGGCGCTCCGGGGTAGCACCGCGGGAGCAGGGGATGGAGCTCAGAGCTCATCTCCGTGCCCGGAGATGAAGCCCGGGGCTGGCTGCGCCGCAGCTCTGCTGTGAGCGGACGCTTGGCCCTCGGCCGTGGCAGCAGATGGACGGATGCCGTGTGTCCATGTGGAGCCAGAGCCCGTTTCTCCAAGCCCCTTTTCTCTACCCGCAGGGTCGTTGTTCTGAAACCACTAGTTCTGTGTGTCACAGCCCCAGGGAAACCAGTAAATCAACCCAGTATTGGCTAATTCTGCCTCTTCTGCCAGGCCAGCTTTGTCTATGCTGACTTTCTCCTGGTAAATAAGGGTTAACTCCTTCCTCACCCTGGGGAGGGGGACAGCACGGCCAGGCTGGTCCTTCCTCGAGGAGCTGCGCGTGGTGGAGGGTTTGCCCCGGCGTGGTGGCTGCCCTGCAGCCCCTCCAGCTGTGGTCACCGAGCCGGGTGGGCAAGGACGTGGCTCGGTGGCACTGGGTGCTCCAGTGGGTGCACCGAGCTCCTTGGTGCTCGTGGAGGACGGGGAGGAGGCTCCTCCATGCCTCTGCGGTTGGGTGAAGGTTCCTGCATCTTCTCTTGAGGGCAGGAGCTGCCGTAGCTTCAGCAGCTTGGCATTTTCAGGGGTTTTCGGCAGTTTTCTCGTATAAGGAGTTTTGTTTTCAAACCCAGCCCTGGGATGTGGCCGTCAGGAGGGGAAGCGTTGCGAAGGGAGCTCGTTGGAGGTGTGAGGAGACAGAGTTGCCTCCAAAGACCTGCTGAGTTTGAAAGGGTGCTGGGGTGAGGTGGGCAAAGCAGGAGAGGGATGTCTGTCTGTCCATCCCGCCTGCGTGCCGAGTGGAGGGGGGAGGCCCTCGAAGTCTCACCAGTCCAGCCTCTGCGTCCCCTCCCGAGCAGCAGCGTCTCGCTGGAGGTGGCTTAGGTGTCTTTGAGTGGTTGCTTTTTATGGGCTCTGCGCATCTGCTCTTGTCCAGGGACGCTTAGGTCACTTGGTGGTGGTTTATTTGTTCCACTCTTTGCATGGGGTTTGGATGTGGCTGGATGCAGCATCATCCCTCACAGCATCACACAGAATGACAGACTGGTCGGGGTTGGCAGGGACCTCTGGGGTCACCCAGCCCAACCCCCTGCCCAAGCAGGGTCACCCAGAGCAGGCTGCACAGCACCGCGGCCAGGCGGGGCTGGAATATCTCCAGAGAAGGAGACTCCACAGCCTCCCTGGGCAGCCTGGGCCAGGGCTCCGTCACCCTCAGAGGGAAGAAGTTCTTCCTCGGGTTCAGCTGGAGCTTCCTCTGCTTCAGTTTGTGCCCGTTGCCCCTTGTTCAGAGGAAACCCGGGGAAAACCTCCCCTACACCAAAATCCGCATCCTGGCACGGTGCTGGGAGGGTGGCAGGGCCGACGCTGGGCTTTGCTCGTGGCGCTGGGTGCCATCTCCATCTCCCAAAGCCGACAGTGAACTCGGCGCTGGCTGCCGCGCTGCCCATCACATCCTGCCCGCAAAGCACCGGTGGTGCTGGGGAAGCACCGGGTGGTTCTGGAGCCGAGCCGAGCGCTCCTCGGGGTGCCGCGCGGCGCTGGGCTGTCCCCGGCGTGGACAGGGTGCGCGCGTGGGGCTGGCACAGCCTGAGACGTGGCTCCAAAGTCTGGGCGTCCGTGGCGTGACCGGGGCGGACCCAGCTGCACCCAGCGCTGATAACCACCAAGTTCCTCCAGCTGCCTCTAGCCGAGCTCCGACACGCAGGCAGGAGGAAAAAAATGGTTTATTTCCTCCAAGGCATTCGATTCTGTTTTGTTTCGGCCGAGGCGGAACCCGGGGCCACAGCTGATTAGGAAGCGTCCTGCCGAAGCGGAGGCTTTCCCCTCCCAGGCTGCCCGCTGTTAAGATATCGCAGTCATTTCTTCCTCGCTATCTTCCCGCTCGGGGCAGCGCTCGTGTGCCAGCCCGCGGACACAGAAAGCGTCGTGATCGCCGAGAACCCTCGTCTGGCCTCTCCAGCCTGAGCAGCGTTGCTGAGCCGGGACCTGGGGCTCTGCTTCTGCTTCCCGCGGTGAGTGAAGGGTCCTCCGCGGCCGCAGCGATGCCTTCCCCGAGCGGCGCCCGTGCCTTCGCCCAGCCCTCGAGAGCTGCGGGCTGAGCGCCCTGCGCCAGCCGTCTCGTGATGGACAAACCCGTCCAAGGTTCTCCGGGGCTGCAGGTGGAGCGGGGGTGGCTGGGTTGAAGGGGGGTGGCTGGAGGGGCCTCCTGGATCCTCTTTCAGGGTGTCTGGGAGGTGGCATCTGAGCGTGGGGTGGGACCTGGTTTGTGGCATCTCCACCTTGGTGTGGGACAGGGTTTGTGGCATCTCCACCTTGGTGTGGGACGGGGTTTGTGGCATCTCTACCTTGGTGTGGGACGGGGTTTGTGGCATCTCCACCTTGGTGTGGGACAGGGTTTGTGGCATCTCCACCTTGGTGTGGGACAGGGTCTGTGGCTTCTCCACCTTGGTGTGGGACGAGGTCTGTGGCATCTCCACCTTGGTGTGGGACAGGGTTTGTGGCATCTCTACCTTGGTGTGGGATGGGGTTTGTGGCATCTCTACCTTGGTGTGGGACAGGGTTTGTGGCATCTCCACTTTGGTGTGAGACCTGGTTTGTGGCATCTCCACCTTGGTGTGGGACAGGGTTTGTGGCATCTCCACCTTGGTGTGGGACAGGGTTTGTGGCATCTCTACCTTGGTGTGGGACAGGGTTTGTGGCATCTCTACCTTGGTGTGGGACAGGGTTTGTGGCATCTCCACCTTGGTGTGGGACCTGGTTTGTGGCATCTCCACCTTGGTGTGGGACAGGGTCTGTGGCTTCTCCACCTTGGTGTGGGACGAGGTCTGTGGCATCTCCACCTTGGTGTGGGACAGGGTTTGTGGCATCTCTACCTTGGTGTGGGATGGGGTTTGTGGCATCTCTACCTTGGTGTGGGACAGGGTTTGTGGCATCTCCACTTTGGTGTGAGACCTGGTTTGTGGCATCTCCACCTTGGTGTGGGACAGGGTTTGTGGCATCTCCACCTTGGTGTGGGACCTGGTTTGTGGCATCTCCACCTTGGTGTGGGACGAGGTCTGTGGCATCTCCATCTTGGTGTGGGACAGGGTTTGTGGCATCTCCACTTTGGTGTGGGACAGGGTCTGTGGCTTCTCCACCTTGGTGTGGGACGAGGTCTGTGGCATCTCCACCTTGGTGTGGGACAGGGTTTGTGGCATCTCTACCTTGGTGTGGGATGGGGTTTGTGGCATCTCTACCTTGGTGTGGGACAGGGTTTGTGGCATCTCTACCTTGGTGTGGGATGGGGTTTGTGGCATCTCTACCTTGGTGTGGGACAGGGTTTGTGGCATCTCCACCTTGGTGTGGGACCTGGTTTGTGGCATCTCCACCTTGGTGTGGGACAGGGTCTGTGGCTTCTCCACCTTCGTGTGGGACCTGGTTTGTGGTATCTCCATCTTGGTGTGGGACCTGGTTTGTGGCATCTCCGCCTTGGTGTGGGACAGGGTTTGTGGCATTTCTGCCTTGGTGTGGGACAGGGTTTGTGGCATCTCTACCTTGGTGTGGGACAGGGTTTGTGGCATCTCCACCTTGATGTGAGCAGTGCTGGGGACACGGCGGTGGGTAGCAAGTGCCAGGGCAGAGCGGGCAGCGGGTGGGAGGCAGCAGCTCTTCCCCACCTCCACTCACCTTTACCTGCCCCAGAGACCACGCACCGCTTTGTCGGCAAAGCGTCCCCAGCGTGAGCGCACTTTGCCCTGCGAGGCAGCGCTTCCTGGGGATGTAAGCGGCTCTCCAGGCAATAAAAGCTCCGCAGACTCCGCAGGATTTTGGCTGGTGCAATCCTGCCCTCCCTTTGCAGCAGCTTCTGGGGCGGCCGGGCAGGGAGGTGCAGCCCTGTGTCCCCGGAGAGACCGGCTGTGATGCTCCGGGCTGTCCCGGCGCTGTGCTCCGCTCCCGGGGTGGCCGTGCTGCTCCCGAGCGAGCCGCCGGGCTTCCCGGCTCTGGGTGCTGGCAGAGCCATTGGTAACTCGTGGTAGGGCTGAGGCTTGAGAAGGAATCCCAGACTCCCAGCATGGCAGGGGTTGGCAGGGACCTCTGTGGGTCACCCAGCCCAACCCCCTGCCCAAGCAGGGTCACCCAGAGCAGGGGGCACAGCACCGCGGCCAGGGGGGGCTGGAATATCTCCAGAGAAGGAGACTCCACAGCCTCCCTGGGCAGCCTGGGCCAGGGCTCCGGCACCCTCAGAGGGAAGAAGTTCTTCCTCGGGTTCAGCTGGAGCTTCCTCTGCTTCAGCCTGTGCCCATTGCCCCTTGTCCTGTCGCTGGGCACCACTGGAAAGAGTCTGGCCCCATCCTCCTGACCCCCACCCTGCAGATATTTAGAGGCATTTCTAAGGTCCCCTCTCAGCCTTCTCTTCTCCAGGCTGAACAAGCCCAGCTCCCTCAGCCTCTCCTCGTAGGAGAGATGCTCCCGTCCCCTCCTCATCCTCGCAGCCCTCCAGTTGTGCAGAGCTTGAAGGCAGCGTGGCTGGGGCTGGGGGGGGGGGGATGCAGCCGATCCCCCCCCCCCCCGGCAGCAGCGCTGGCTTTGCGGGGAGAGCCCTGCGGAGCTGCCAGCCGCACGGCTGCAGGAATGGAAACCGAAACTCCGGGCTTTCTGCTGGGCGTTTGTTTGTCTGAAATCCGCAGCCCCGGGTTTCGGCTCTCCCGCCCTGACGCTGTCGATGCGGTGACGGTGACGCAGCTTTGCCTCCTCCCTGCTCCGGCTGCCGGGCCCGGGCAGAGCCTTCCTCCTCTTCACCGCCGGAGATGAAGTAACAGCAGAGCCCAGCCGCTTCCCTGGGTTTCTGCTCGGTTTCTGTCACCTTTCTACGCATGCTGAGCAGGGCTGGGAGCTTTATACGACAGCCAAAGCTGCTTGCTCCTTGCGCTGGAGCAGCTCGAGGGAAAATCTCCCACCTGTAGCGTCGGGGTGAAGCCCGGTGCCACGGCTGCTCTGCCCGGGTCAGCCTGGCACTGCCCAGCCCGGCTCCGGCATCTCGCGGGGGGATGTCTGGGGCTCCTTCTGGTTTTTCCCACTCTCTGTGGATGCCCGGGCCGTCGCCGAGGCGTTTGCCGTGGTTCGGAGGCAGCGCTGCGGGGAGGAGGATTTCTGCCCACAGCCAACACAAACCAGGGACGGGCTCCATCGCCCGTCCCGGTGCTCCGGGGACCGGCGCTGCCGCCGTCCCGAGCTCTTTGGCCTCGCTCGGCCCCAGGGCTGCATCGTCGCAGGGGAGGGGGCTGCTCCTTTCCTGCGCAGGGATGGGGCCCCCCGTGCTGCCCCGACCCATGACCTCATGGCCTCAGGGTGCGTCAGGGGAGGGTCAGGTTGGAGATCGGGAACAATTTCTGTCCTGGGAGAGCGGTCAGGCGTTGGCCCAGGCTGCCCAGGGCAGGGGGGGAGTCCCCATCCCTGGGGGGGGTTCAAACACCGTGGGGATGTGGCCCTGTGGGACGTGGTTGAGCAGGCGTGGGGGGGCTGGGGTGACGGCTGGACTTGGTGATCTTCAAGGTCTTCTCCAACCTTCACGGTTCTGTGACGGTTCTCATGGCGGCCGTGAGGAAAAGGCCGGGATTTGGCCCCTTCCCGGGCAGCGAAGCCAAGCGCGGGGGCTCTGCGGGGTCGGCTCCTGCTGCGAGGCTGAGCCCCCCGCTCGCTCCTCGCTGGCAGCAGCGGAGCAGGGTGCAGCCCAGCCCTCACGGTGGCTTTGGTGCCGGGAGCAGGCGGGTTTGCTGCCCGGGGACGGCCGGTTCCCACGACCACCCACGGCTCCGGTGGGATCCGTCCAGCGCCCACCACCCTGGGCTGCCCTGCGCCCCTCCCTGCTGTGGAAGCCCCTTCCTCTCGGGGCTCCCTGGGGTGGGAGCAGGGCGGGGGGATCCCTCCGAGGCACCCGATGGGTGCGGCTGCGCAGAGCTGGGAGGTAAAAACCATCCTTCCTCTTCCTCTTCCTCCTTCCTTCGGTGTTGACAAACATGCCAGACACCCGTCCCTGCCCCTCCTTCCTCCCCTGCTCCCGCTGCCGGCGTGCCCTCGGCATTTCCTTGCCCCCGCTTGATTTGAGGGTGACTTTTTCTTTCCCTCGCTTTTTCTTTCCCTTCGTGCCGGGGCCCCTGCGCGGTGTCACCCGGCACCATGCGCCCATCCCTCGGTGGAGGGATTGAACAGCGGTGCCCTCGGCGGGGGGAACTTCGCTCCCGGTGCCTGTGACCTGCGCTGGAGGTTGGAGGCACGGTGGGTTGAATCCCAGAATCCCAGCATGGTCGGGGTTGGCAGGGACCTCTGTGGGTCACCCAGCCCCACCCCCTGCCCAAGCAGGGTCACCCAGAGCAGGGGGCACAGCACCGCGGCCAGGCGGGGCTGGAATATCTCCAGAGAAGGAGACTCCACAGCCTCCCTGGGCAGCCTGGGCCAGGGCTCCGGCACCCTCAGAGGGAAGAAGTTCTTCCTCGGGTTCAGCTGGAGCTTCCTCTGCTCCAGTTTGTGCCCGTTGCCCCTTGTCCTGTCGCTGGGCACCACTGGAAAGAGTCTGGCCCCGTCCTCCTGACCCCCACCCTGCAGATATTTATGGGCATTTCGAAGGTCCCCTCTCAGCCTTCTCTTCTCCAGGCTGAACAAGCCCAGCTCCCTCAGCCTCTCCTCGTAGGAGAGATGCTCCAGTCCCCTCCTCATCCTCGTAGCCCTCCGCTGGACTCTCTCCAGTAGCTCCTCATCTCTCTCGAACTGGGGAGCCCAGCACTGGACCCAGCACTGCAGATGGGACCTCCCCAGGGCAGAGCAGAGGGGGAGGAGAACCTCCCTCGCCCTGCTGCCCACACTCCTCCTCATGCACCCCAGGATCCCACTGCCCTTCTGGGCACCCAGGGCACGCTGCTGGCTCATGGTCACCCTGTCGTCCCCCAGCACTCCCAGTCCCTCTCCGCAGAGCTGCTCTCCAGCAGGTCCGCCCCAGCCTGCACTGGTGCCTGGGGTTGTTCCTCCCCAGGGGCAGGACCCTGCCCTTGCCCTTGTTGAACCTCATCAGGTTCCTCTCTGCCCACCTCTCCAGCCTGCCCAGGCCACGCTGGATGGCACCACAGCCCGCTGGTTGGCCCGGTTGCTCTCCAGGGCTGGTGGCCCCGGCTGTTGGCGTGAAGATGATGGCGTTGGGTGGGAAGGCTGGCACCCGACACGCCATCGGCTCCGCGGGTCGGGGCTCTCCGAACCCCCTCTCCGGGTCGGTGGGACGACGCGCCGCTGCGCGGTGAGGGGCTGGGGGGAGTCAGAGGACCCTCGGGGTGGGGGCGGGGGGGGCCGTGGGCTTTTGCTTGGCTCTGTGTGTGGGTGGGGGGGGTGTTATCTGTGCGTGCCCCCCCCCAAATTCACAGCGGCCCCGAACCGTGCGGGGTGCGGGCAGCCGGGGTGGGGGTGCTGCCCGATGCGGGGGAGCCTCCGCTCGCTGCTGCCGGGGGGGTGGGAACTGGGGGTGTTTTCGGGCGGAGGTTGAACTCCCGGCACCCGGGCACAGCTCGGCGGGCGGAGAGCGAACGGAAAACGAAAGCGGTGCTGATGAAGCGAAAGGAAACCGGCGCCTCGCCCCCCCCCGGGGCCCTTCTTAAGCCGAGCGCAGCGGGCGGGGGGTCTGGCTGGGCGGGGGTCGGCGCTGCCGCTCGGTGCTCGCTGTGTTCCCCCCGCCGGGGCCGGGGCTGAGGGCGAGCCCCGCGGGTGAGCAGCGGGGGGCTCGGCCGGGAGGGAGCGGGGATGGGATGGGGGGGGGGGGAGGAACCCGTCCTCCGGTGCGGGGGGATGCGGGGGAACGCGGGGGAACGGGGCCGGGGTGGGGACCTTGGACCCCCGGGGGGGGCTGCGTCCTTCCCCACCCCCCCGCGCACCGGTGTCGGCTCCCCCTCCCCGGTGCCGGCTCCCCCTCCCCGGTACCGGCTCCCCCTCCCCGGTGCCGCCCGGTGCCGGTGCCGACCCCTCCCGCCAGGTACCTTCCCCCCCCCCCCCCCCCGGTACCGACCAACCCCCCCTCCCCGGTGCCGACCCGACACCCCCCGGCCCGGCACCGGCTCCCCCCGCCCGGTGCCGCCCGGTGCCACCCGGTGCCGGTGCCGTCCCCCCCCCTCCCCGGTGCCGGTGCCGCCCCCCCCTCCCCGGTACCGACCCCCCGGTGCCCGCTCCCCCCGGTGCCGGCGGGCGGGGCGGGGCGGGGCCGCCGTGATGCAATTTCCGCGAACTCCGGCCCCGGTTTGAATGCGGGGAGGCCCCAGAAACGAAACCGGCGGCGGCGGTGAGTCCCCAGCCCCCCCCCCCCCCCGCCCCCGGTCCCCCTCTCCTGGCCCCGGCAGCGGTGAGAGCGGCGCGGGGGGCTCCGGGGCGGCGGGGGGGGGGGGTGCGGAGAGCCCTGGGGTGCTGCAGGGCTCGGGGTGCTCCCGGTACCCCTCGGGATGCTGCGGGGTGGGGGGGGATGCGGGATGCGCGTCCCGGCTGGCAGCATCCCTGCCCGTGCTGGGAGCCCCTCCGGGAGAGGGGAGGGAGGGGGGGGTCAGGGTGCGGGTCTTGGGGTGCAAAGCCCCGCGCTGGAGGGGTGCGTGGTGCAGCTTTCCCGTCCCCGCTTCGGGGACCCCCCCCCGTGAACTTTTCGCGGTGGGGTGCGGTGGCTGGGGGTGCGGTGGCTGGGGGTGCAGGTGACTGGGGGGGGGGGCTGTGCAGAAAGCTGGGGGTCGTGCGTGCCCCCCGACTCGGGCCGTCGCGTCGCTGGCGGGACCGTGCCTGGGTGGGACGCGGGGGTCAACCGTCGCGTTGGAAAAGGCTGGGGAAATGGGGGGGGGGGACCCCAGGAACTTCTGGGGTTGGTTTTGCTCAGGAGGGAAATAGTTGGGGGGGGGGGGGGGGGTTGTGAGGTTTTGGTGCAGCCGGGACGATAACGGCGGGCGATGGGGCAGCATCCGCGGCGCAGCTCCTCTTCCACCGCTGCCAAACCCCGCACCGGTTGCTTGCGGGGTGCTGGGCGATGCCGCGCTCGTCTCCGACTGCTCACGGCCAAGGGGAAAAAACTCCCCGGGCACCCCATGTCCGGCAGCCGGGCTGCGGCCCCCCGGCCACGCCACCGGCCTGTCGCCGTCCCGGCGCTCTGACCCGCGCCGCTGGAGGGGCACTTGGCTCACCCCAGCGCAGCGCGTTGCCTCATTTCCTGTCAATAATTAATCGAGGCAGGACCTGGCAAAAAAAAAAAAAAAGCCGCCTTCCTCCCGGCGGGTGGGGTGGCGGAGGGGTGGCTGAGGGCTCGGTGGCCGGGGCGTGATGAGCGTTTCGCCGTCACGGCCGTGCTTTGACTCGCCGTTCCCCGGGAACATGTTTCCGTCTGAACCCGAGGAAGAACTTCTTCCCTCTGAGGGTGACGGAGCCCTGGCCCAGGCTGCCCAGGGAGGTTGTGGAGTCTCCTTCTCTGGAGATATTCAAGACCCGCCTGGACGGGGTCCTGTGCAGCCTGCTCTGGGTGACCCTGCTTCGGCAGGGGGGTTGGACTAGATGACCCACAGAGGTCCCTTCCAACCCCTACTATTCTGTGATTCTGTGATTCTGTGGGAAATGTGATTATCCCTGGCGTCGGCGCCCGCCCGGGGATGATGCTCGGACACAGCGCGGCCCGGCTCCGACCCGAGGCGTCTTCCTGAGCGCGGAGGAAATGCTGTTGGCGAGGTAGCGGCATGGTTTTGGCTTGGCATGGTTTTGGCTTGGCATGGTTTTGGCTTGGCATGGTTTTGGCTTGGGTTGGTTTTGGCTTGGGTTGGTTTTGGCTTGGGTTGGTTTTGGCTTCGTTTGGCATGACTTGGTTTTGGTCTTGGTTTGGCATGGCTTGGTTTGGCATGGCTTGGTTTTGGCTTGGTTTTGGTTTGGCTTGGTTTTGGCTTGGTTTTGGTTTGGTTTGGCTTGGTTTGGTTTGGTTTTGGCTTGGTTTTGGTTTTGGCTTGGGTTGGTCTTGGCTTGGGTTGGCATGACTTGATTTTGACTTGGCTTGGGTTGGTTTTGGCTTGGGTTGGTTTTGGCTTGGGTTGGCATGAGTTGATTTTGGCTTGGCTTGGCTTGGTTTTGGCTTGGCTTGGTTTTGGCTTGGCTTGGTTTTGGCTTGGCTTGGTTTTGGCTTGGCTTGGTTTGGTTTTGGTTTGGTTTTGGCTTGGTTTGGTTTTGGTTTGGTTTTGGTTTGGTTTGGTTTGGTTTTGGTTTGGTTTGCAGCGAGGCTGGGCCGGAGCTGGGCAGCGAGCGCGTGTGTCGGTGCCCGGGGAGGGTACGTGCGGCGGGGGGAGAGGCAGATGCTCACCCCGCCGGGACCCCCAGCCTCCGTCAGCGGGCGCGGAGCCGGGCGTCCAGCGAACCAGCCCCTCCGTCCGCCCGAGCCACGCGTTTCGCCCATCGGTGGGTGCAAGCGGCTTTAAACGCCAGGCTGGGCTCTTCAGGACCGGCGTGAAGAAGGCTGCTTTTCTTAAAACGTACAAAATCCAGCTGGCGAAGTCCAGTCTGTGGCTTGCTGGTGGATGTTCCTCTCACCCAGCACCCGCCGTCCTCGGGACGCTTAGATTTTGCCCTGTTGACATCAGAGTTTTGCTATCGGTAGGAGCTATCGTACGGTGCAGCCTCCCCAAGCTCCTCGTGCCCTGCGTCTCTCCTCCACCCGGGCGCGGATTGCAGAAGCTCCCATAGCTTTTTCTCCTTTTTTTCCTCTCTTTTCTGGTGTCAGATGGTTGTAGAGAGAAAAAAGCTTTCATTCGGCTCCGGTGCTGCGCAGAGGCTTTGAGAGGGGTTTGCACTTCCCCTTCCTCTTCCCTCCCACCTCCAGACCCGGAGCCTCTTCTGGCAGCTTGCTCAAAATCAAACATTTTCTTTAAAAAAATAAAAAATAAATAAACAGCAAGGGAATTGACCCTTTAAAGGTGGAATATTCCCTCTTAGCTGGCCCAAACTGGGGTGCCCTGCCTAGGCGTGAACCCCAGTGACAGCCTGGCTGTCCCACACGGTTCTCCAAGCGTTCACCCGGGCAGGTCGGTGCTGTCGCTGCCGCAGGACCCTGTCTGTCCCCTCTGGGCTCGGTGGCTGTGGGCGTGCTGGGACCAGCGAGCTCGGCTCCCGCTCCGCAGGGACGAGTGCCAGCGATGGGGTTTTATCCTCTCTCCCGTGCGTTCCTGCGGGGTTTTGGAGTTTTCACCAGCGACAGCACGGATCCTGAGCGTGAGTGCCTCTCCCAGGAGGACTCGTCGTGAGGAGGAGGATTCCAGAGGAAGGAAAGCGAAGGGAGGAATCGGAGGGAAACCAAAGTGTTCCCAAATCTGCAGA
This sequence comes from Opisthocomus hoazin, assembly GCF_030867145.1. Lineage (NCBI taxonomy): Eukaryota > Metazoa > Chordata > Aves > Opisthocomiformes > Opisthocomidae > Opisthocomus > Opisthocomus hoazin. The sequence continues at coordinate 18,402,544 of NC_134431.1, forward strand.
TCTCAGCCCCGAAACTCCGCCGGGAGCGTGCTGCTCACCCCGGCCGGCTTCAAAGGGTCCCTCTCCGGGCGTTCGTGCTGGCTGCGGTTCAGCAGCAGCCTGGCCCCCCCCCCCCGGCCCCCCGCTGCTGCATCTCCCCCTGCCCTCCCTCCTGCCCTGCCCCTGCCACCCCGGCCTCACCGGACCCTGCGCCGCGTCGCCAGGGCAGACAGCCAGCTGGAGCGGGGGTCCGTCCCTCTGTGCGGGGGTCTGTGCCTCTGCCATGGGGTCTGTCCCTCTGCCATGGGGTCTGTCCCTCTGCCATGGGGTCTGTGCCTCTGTGCCGGGGTCCATCCCTCTGCCATGGGGTCTGTCCCTCTGTGCGGGGGTCTGTCCCTCTGTGCGGGGTCTGTCCCTCTGCCATGGGGTCTGTGCCTCTGCGCGGGGGTCTGTCCCTCTGCCATGGGGTCTGTGCCTCTGCCATGGGGTCCATCCCTCTGTGCAGGGGTCCGTCCCTCTGCCATGGGGTCTGTGCCTCTGTGCCGGGGTCCATCCCTCTGCCATGGAGTCTGTGCCTCTGTGTGGGGGTCTGTCCCTCTGCCATGGGGTCTGTGCCTCTCTGTGGGGGTCTGTCCCTCTGCCATGGGGTCCGTGCCTCTGCACGGGGGTCTGTCCCTCTGCCATGGGGTCCGTGCCTCTGCCATGGGGTCCGTGCCTCTGTGTGGGGGTCTGTCCCTCTGCCATGGGGTCTGAGCCTCTGTGTGGGGGTCTGTCCCTCTGCCATGGGGTCTGTCCCTCTGCCATGGGGTCTGTCCCTCTGCCATGGGGTCTGTCCCTCTGCCATTGGGTCTGTCCCTCTGCCATGGGGTCTGTGCCTCTGCCATTGGGTCTGTCCCTCTGCCATGGGGTCTGTGCCTCTGTGCGGGGGTCCGTGCCTCTGCCATGGGGTCCATCCCTGTGGGGGGGGGTCTGTCCCTCTGCCGTGGGGTCCATGCCTCTGCCTGGGGGTCTGTGCCTCTGCCCGGGGGTCCGGCTTAGCTCCAGCTGACTCCTGACCTCCTGGGTGAAGCCGGGCGGGAGTGGTCCCTCTTAGCATCGCGCTTTGGGGGGGGCCAGCCCGTCTCCCTAGGCGGGCGCAGGAGGGGGCTTTGCCCCGCTGAGGGTGCGGGGGTTTCCCCTCCCGCAGCCCGGCGCGGGGTCCTGCGGAGCTCCACGGAGCCCGGGGGCTTGGGGTTTCGCAGGTGTTGGTGACCCCGTGGGGGTTCGGCGGGGGCAGCCCCCGGGCGCAGGGGCTGCAGCCCCGCGTCGCCTTCGTTGTCTTGCCGGGGGTCAGCAGAGCATCCCTTGGTGCCTTGGGTGGGAGGCGCAGCGTCCCACTCCCCCTCCTGCCTTTTCCTTGGTTATTGGTGTTCTCCTATATTTGTATCGTTTCCCAAGTTAATTGCTTTTCAGTGCATTCATTTTCTCTGCGTCGGTTGGCAATCGGGCAGCACCAAAACCTCTGCTGTGGCCCCAACCTCGTTTTTTTGTGGAAGAACCAGAGCAAACAAAGAGCTGGTGACCCCTGCACAGTGTCTGGGCTGCAGAAATGGTTTTCCTCCCGTGACCGTGACCTGGTTACGGTCAGAGGAGGGGGATACCCCGGCTCTCTGCTGGCCCCAGCCCCGCTCCGGCTCAGGGATGCTTGTCCTCGATGCTTGTGCTGTGGTCATGTCCCGCAGCTCTGCTGGGGCTTTGGGGCTGGGTACCTGCAGCACGCGGGCGATGCTGCCTGAGGAGCACCACGGTGGTCCCTGCAGATGCTGTAGGTTTGGGCAATTCATAGAGAAGATGATTCTATGATTCTATGATTCTAAGATGCCAGGCAGAGCCGGGGCAGGGCCATGACGCCCATCTTCATGAGTGACTTGGATGAAGAGTTAGAGTGCACCCTCAGCCAGTTTGCTGATGACACCAAACTGGGAGGAGTGGTGGATACACCAGCAGGCTGTGCTGCCATCCAGCGTGACCTGGGCAGGCTGGAGAGTTGGGCAGAGAGGAACCTGATGAGGTTCAACAAGGGCAAGGGCAGGGTCCTGCACCTGGGGAGGAACAACCCCAGGCACCAGTGCAGGCTGGGGCTGAGCTGCTGGAGAGCAGCTCTGCGGAGAGGGACTGGGAGTGCTGGGGGACGACAGGGTGACCATGAGCCAGCAGCGTGCCCTGGGTGCCAAGAAGTCCAATAGGCTCCTGGGTGCATGAGGAGGAGTGTGGGCAGCAGGGCGAGGGAGGTTCTCCTCCCCCTCTGCTCTGCCCTGGGGAGGCCCCATCTGCAGTGCTGGGTCCAGTGCTGGGCTCCCCAGTTCAAGAAAGATGAGGAGCTACTGGAGAGAGTCCAGCGGAGGGCTGCGAGGATGAGGAGGGGACTGGAGCATCTCTCCTACGAGGAGAGGCTGAGGGAGCTGGGCTTGTTCAGCCTGGAGAAGAGAAGGCTGAGAGGGGACCTTCGAAATGCCTCTAAATATCTGCAGGGTGGGGGTCAGGAGGATGGGGCCAGACTCTTTCCAGTGGTGCCCAGCGACAGGACAAGGGGCAACGGGCACAAACTGGAGCAGAGGAAGCTCCAGCTGAACCCGAGGAAGAACTTCTTCCCTCTGAGGGTGCCGGAGCCCTGGCCCAGGCTGCCCAGGGAGGCTGTGGAGTCTCCTTCTCTGGAGATATTCGAGCCCCGCCTGGCCGCGGTGCTGTGCAGCCTGCTCTGGGTGACCCTGCTTGGGCAGGGGGTTGGGCTGGGGGACCCACAGAGGTCCCTGCCAACCCCTGCCATGCTGGGATGCTGTGACCCGACTGTAACTCATGCTTGCAGCGAGGGCTGCCAGCCTGCACGGGAGTGCTGCAAGGAGAGGTTTGGTAACGAAGGCGCGGAGATGCGTCGGGGTGATTTAGCTCTTGGTGTGGAGCCAGCGGCGTGGCACCAGTGACGTGAATCACGGTGGAGGAAGAGCCAGCGCTGCCATCGGACTCTGCCTCAGAGTCTCGTAGCTTACCGAAACCGAAACTCACAGTTCTGCCGAGTGCCAGGCTCGCTGCCAGACCGTGGGTGAGGAACGGGGCTGGTGTTCACCCACGGAGCGCGTCCCCAGCCTGATGCGCGGCAGAGAGGTGGGACGCGGTGGTTTCCTCCTAGCTGGGCAGCGGGTGGGTGCTGCGGCACTGGGACGGGACGCGAGGAGCTTAGCGGTGAGCTGGGTGATGCTCCAGTTGCTGCCTCCCTGCAGCCCTGGCTCGGTGTTTGCTGCCCGCCTCCCCCAGCACCCAGTTCATCCCAGTACGAGCGAGGGAGTCTCGATGAAAGTTTGCCCCCCCTGCTCTGCTGTCCGCAGCCGTAAATACCGTGCTTCCCCGGTGTCGCTGGAGAGAATCATAGAATCACAGAAAGTTTTGGGTCGGAAGGGACCCCCAGAGGTCATCTAGCCCAACCCCCCCGCAGCGAGCAGGGACATCACTAACTGGATCAGGGTGCTCAGAGCCCTGTCCACCCTGGGCTTGAATGTTTCCAGTGATGGGGCCTCCACCACCTCTCTGGGCAACCCGTTCCAGTGTTTCACCACCCTCATTGTAAAGAATTTCTTCCTTATATCCAGCCTAAACCTACCCTGTTTTAGTTTAAAACCATTACCCCTCATCCTGTCACTGCTGTCTCTGCTAAAAAGATTGTCCCCATCTTTCCCATAGGCTCCCTTTAAGTACTGAAAGGCTGCAATCAGGTCTCCCCGCCGGGCAGAGCTCCACCTGCATCCAGGACAGAGGGAGATCCCAGAATCCCAGCATGGCAGGGGTTGGCAGGGACCTCTGGGGTCACCCAGCCCAACCCCCTGCCCAAGCAGGGTCACCCAGAGCAGGCTGCACAGCACCGCGGCCAGGCGGGGCTGGAATATCTCCAGAGAAGGAGACTCCACAGCCTCCCTGGGCAGCCTGGGCCAGGGCTCCGGCACCCTCAGAGGGAAGAAGTTCTTCCTCATCTTCAGCTGGAGCTTCCTCTGCTTCAGTTTGTGCCCGTTGCCCCTTGTCCTGAGGCTGGGCACCACTGGAAAGAGTCTGGCCCCGTCCTCCTGACCCCCACCCTGCAGATATTTATGGGCATTTCGAAGGTCCCCTCTCAGCCTTCTCTTCTCCAGGCTGAACAAGCCCAGCTCCCTCAGCCTCTCCTCCTAGGAGAGGTGCTCCAGGCCTTGGATCATTTTTGTAGCCCCCCTTTGGCCCCGCTCCAACAGCTCCATGTCCTTCTTGTGCTGAGGGCTCCAGAGCTGGACGCAGTGCTCCAGGTGAGGTCTCACCAGGTCCTGCGTGGCTGCGGGTCAGGAGCCCGAGGCGGATGCTCGGCGCGAGGCTGGTGGCTTTGCTTGGCAGAGCACCCTGCCCGCCGAGCCACCCCGGCGTGCTCCCTGCGCCCGGAGCCGCGTGGCCCAGCCGCCAAACCCTGCGGCATCCTTCCCAGGGGTGCTCCAGCCTCTGGTTACCCAGGAAACTGCTGGCAAATGCCGGAGCCGGTGGCCGGGAGGGCAGGGAGCCGTGAGTCACCTTCCTCGCCGCCGAGCCGGTGTTTACCGAGCTGGTGGCGGGAGGAGATGCCAGCAGGTCCCTGTTCCAGCATGCCAGTCTCCCAGCTTCGGGTGCTGCAGCCCAGGAGCGAAGAGGGCGTTTGCTTTGTTAATTAATTCAGATTAATCTTGCGTGCTATGGGGGGAGATGGGCTGGGGGGCTGGAGCTGGGTTTCTTACGCTCGGCGTGGGGCTGCCCGGCCGGACCTGGGGCAGAGAGCAGGAAAAATAAAGAGAAAGCTGGCAGGAGCGAGCCGAGGCGGGGAGGCACCGGCGGCGGGAAGGGGAAGTCGCATCGTCTGGCCACGGTCCGGGAGGAGGTTGGTGGCCACCATGGGGACCATGCCGGGCGCCCCGGGGCAGCCTCCGCTGCAGCCGGCTCCGCCGCGTTGGGCGGTAGCTGCCGACGGGCCGCAGGCTGTGGCACGCCAGGGAGCGAGCTGAGCCCTGCCGGGAGCCCTCGCCGCTCGGCAGCCTGGCCCCTGCGGGACGTGGGCCCCGGGGACGCGGGCTGGCCGGGGAACGGAGCTGGGCGAGCACGTCGGGGCGGACCCCGGGCGCTTGGGTGCCGACGGCGAGGGTGTCAATGGTGGGTTTGGGCGGTGGGTGAGGTTCTCGGCCGCTTGCTGGTGAGCAGGGCTGGCTCTGTCATGCATCGGTGTGCACCCAGCCAGGGAGCAGCCGATGTTTCCTGCTCAGTCTCTTGTTCCTCCTCTCTCTGCCAGGCTTCGTGAACTCGCACCAATGGCCGGCAGGTCCGTAGCCAGCTAGGACGCAGCCGCTCCATGGCGCCTTCTCCCCCCGGCATCAGCTTGTAGGAACTTCTCGCCGGGAATTTGGCTCCGCTCGAGCCACCGCCGAGGATGCCGACGGCCAACGGCCCGCCGGTGCCGCTGGGCAGCCTCCAGCAGCGGCTGGAGCTGTGCCTGGTCTGCTCCAAGTGCAGCGTGAAGGAGGACGAGATCACGTACCAGCTGCGAGAGGTGGAGCACAAGTGCATGCACGAGATCCTCCTGGCCCGCTGCCGCGGCCGCCGGAGCACGGCTTGGAGGAAGGTGTCCAGGCGGCCGGGCTTCCCCAACCCGGCCCGCTACGCCGTCTGCAGGTACTACGTGGTGGGGCTGGGCTGCACCAAGCACAAGAGCCAGTGCACCTTTGCCTGGAGCCCGGAGGAGGCCATGGTGTGGAACTTCGAGAGGGAGCAGCAGCTGGAGCGGCGCTGGCTGAAGGCGGCCGTGCTGCAGGCGCAGCTCGGGGGTCGCCCGGCCGCTGCCCCCCGCTCCGCCGCCGCCGAGATCGCCAGCGAGTTCGGGGGCCGGTTCCAGGAGATCTGCAAGCGTTGCTTCTTCGGCTGCCCCCAGCGCGTCTCGGCGGGGCGGCTCTGCGAGTCCCACCGGAGCTGGGACCCGCTCCTGGTGCACGTGGTGTCGGACAGCCGGAGGAAGAAGCAGTACACGGCCATCCGGCCGTGCCCCAAGTCCCTGCCCACCCTCAGCTACTGCAGGTTCGTCTCCAGGGGCCAGGCCTGCAAGCACGGCCCGCAGCGCTGCCAGTACGCGCACAGCGACGTCGAGATGGCCGTCTGGGAGGCCGAGCGGGAGCACGGCTTGGTTCGCTGCGACCTGCTGCCGGCCGCGGGGACCGGCAGCACCAACGGCGAGCCGGCAGCGCCCGCGCCGGTGCACTTCTACTGCCGGCTCTGCCTGGTGACCTTCAGCTCGCAGGAGAGCTTCGAGAGCCACTGCTCCTCCGTCGAGCACGTGCAGATGCTCTCGGCAGACACCTCCGTCCAGTGGGTCCACCGCACGCCGCCGCTCGGGGTGACCAAGTTCTCGCTGTGCAGCAGGTAAGGTGTCCACCCGGTGCTGTGGGGAAGGGGGCTGGGGTGGCTGGCGGCTCCCCGCGGACCCCCGTGCCACCAGGCGTGGGTGGCCCCTGGGACACCTCTCTCCGGTCACCTTTCGCAGACCGGAGGTGTGCGAAATGGGGAGCAGCTGCACCAAGGCTCATTCCGCCGAGGAGCTGCAGGAGTGGATCCAGAGGATGAAGGTTGCTGTGAGGAAGAAGAAGCAAGCCCTGAAGGAAGGGCTCTTGTCCTACCAGGACCGGCTCATCGCCGAGTATCAGACGTGCTCCAACGAGGTGTTGATTGTGAGTCTCGCGCGGCAGGGTGGGAGCGTGTTTGTCCTCCAGAGCTTGGCCCGTCACGAGAAGCCTTTTGCAGGAGAGCTTGGGAACACAGGCCAGCGCTCCCCTGTCTAAGGGTGACGCAGAAAGGGATGTGGCATCCCCGTTCCCTCACCCCTTTTGAGACGGCAACCCAAGAGCCTGCTCAGGGTACCCAACCGCGTCGCTCTGCCAGGGGTCCTTCCCTTCCCTTCCCGAGGCTGCTGAGCAGTGGTGGGGGAGGGCTGAGCGTGAGGATTTACTGATGATCCCAGAATCCCAGCATGGCAGGGGTTGGCAGGGACCTCTGGGGTCACCCAGCCCAACCCCCTGCCCAAGCAGGGTCACCCAGAGCAGGGGGCACAGCACCGCTGCCAGGCGGGGCTGGAATATCTCCAGAGAAGGAGACTCCACAGCCTCCCTGGGCAGCCTGGGCCAGGGCTCCGGCACCCTCAGAGGGAAGAAGTTCTTCCTCGGGTTCAGCTGGAGCTTCCTCTGCTTCAGTTTGTGCCCGTTGCCCCTTGTCCTGTCGCTGGGCACCACTGGAAAGAGTCTGGCCCCGTCCTCCTGACCCCCACCCTGCAGATATTTATAAGCATTTATAAGGTCCCCTCTCAGCCTTCTCTTCTCCAGGCTGAACAAGCCCAGCTCCCTCAGCCTCTCCTTGTAGCAGAGATGCTCCCGTCCCCTCCTCATCCTCGTAGCCCTCCGCTGGACTCTCTCCAGCAGCTCCTCATCTTTCTTGAACTGGGGAGCCCAGCACTGGACCCAGCACTGCAGATGGGGCCTCCCCAGGGCAGAGCAGAGGGGGAGGAGAACCTCCCTCGCCCTGCTGTCCACACTCCTCCTCATGCACCCCAGGATCCCATTGCCCTTCTGGGCACCCAGGACACGCTGCTGGCTCATGGTCAGCTTGTCACCCACCAGCACACCCAGGTCCCTCTCCGCAGAGCTGCTCTCCAGCAGGTCAGCCCCAGCCTGTGCTGGTGCCTGGGGTTGTTCCTCCCCAGAACCCCTCCTCTCCGGAGGACGTAGCGTGAAGGCGCAGGAGGAAGGTGGCCCCGGGGAGGGCTCTGCGGTGCATCCCTGGGGTGTTGCCTTCAGCCCCGCTCCTCTCGTGCCTCCCCCACAGATGGCTGAGGACGTCGATGGCGTCAGAGTGGTGTGCGAGCAGCCCCTGCACGTGCAGTCGGAGGACAGGAGGATGAAATACCGGTGGAATTTCAGGGTCCACTCCCAGGTGAGGCCAGCTCTGCGTGGCAGGAGGCTGCGAGCCGCTGGCAGCACCAGCAGCTGACCACAGCCCTTCTCCTCTGGGGTTTTTTGCTTGTTTTTTTTTTTTAATTACCATTTCTGCGAGGGGCAGAAGGATAGGGATTTGGGGGTGTCTGAACAGGTATTTGGGAGCAGCTCGGGGTGGTGCGTGAGCTGGGGCCGTGCGGGAGAGGTGCAGCCACCGTGTCTCCTGTCTCATCTCGTGGGGTGGGGCTGGGGTGGACCTGGCTGCTCTCAGCACCTCCCATGCATCATCACAGATAACCAGGTTCAGCTGCTTTCCTGCCTGGGATTTTCCTAGAATCATTCAGGTTGGAAAAGACCTCTAAGATCACCAAGTCCAACCATCAGCCCATCGCCACCATGCCTGCTAAACCACGTCCCGCAGTGCCACATCCATGTGTCTTTTGAACCCCTCCAAGGATTGTCCTCTCCAGCAGAGGAGATTTCCCATTTACAGCAGACTGAATAAAACTATAGTTTTTGCTATAAAACTGAAGCCTGAGGTTCTTTAAGACCTTAAAATAATTGCTGTGGGGTTGCACAAGGAGCAAGCCCCTTGAAGGAGATGTTCAAGTGCGCTGTAGGTCTGGCACGGCGTTCAGTTCCTGGAGCAGCTTTTGGTGGGAGCTGCTGGTGGGAGGACTTCATCAGCCGCCGGGCTCTTCCCGTGGGCTGCCCTCACCATGTCCCTGTCTTCTTCTCAACCGGCAGATGCGTCTGCAGCACGTGGCACTGCTGAAGCGGGAACCCGGAGTCAACTTCTACCTCTCGGGGAATGGGCTTTCCCGGGGCCTCCACTACGTCCGGGGGGAGCATGTGGCCACCCTGCCCTCCTCCCCCGGCACCGCGCTGGTGGAGGTCTGCATGGAGTGCTGCACGCTCGGCGTCTTCGAGCAGTGGGTGGTGTTCGACTTCGGCAGACGCCCCGTCCTCATGCAGAAGATCAAGGTGAAGGTGGGCCGGCGGGAGGCCCCCCAGCACGTCCCCGGCAGCAGGGAGGACAGCCGCCCCGTCAACTTCATGCGGTGGGATAGAGGTAACCGGATCATCGTTCCCAGCGTGCCAAGGACCAGTGAAGATGTGGCGCTGCTGGCCAAGTACAAACCTCCTGCTCTGGCCCTGGACTACCAGCGCGAGGGCGGTGCGACCGTTCCCATCACCCGACTCAACTACCGTGAGAGGATGCACAGCTTCCTCTTCCACGAAGAAGAAGCCGAACAGGCGCTGATTGCCAAGTAAGTGCCAGGCGTGGATCCAGAGGGGTTCCTCCTCGCTGGGGACCACAGGCCCGTTGCTAACCCTTGGGGCCATGCTGCTGCTGAAGTTTCCGTCTCTTCTGGGTTGGGTCCTGGGGCACCTTCCTGGAAAAATGGAAACCTGCTGAGAAAGATGGCATGCTGGGTCGTGATAGGAGGGGAAGGGCTGGGTCTTCTTCTGCGCCGTGGATTAGCTAGAAGCACAGTTCGTGTCTCTGTGTGCTCTGGGGGCTGGCAGACCCTCTCCAGGTGTTGGTGGCAATCCCCTCTCTGCAGCGCAGAGGACGGGTGCGGATGAGCCCGTTCTCTGCTGCTCATTCGGGTGTTTCCTCCTTCCAGACTCAACCTGCGGGCCCTCATCTCGCTGACCCCCATGCTGCAAAGCCTCTCCGTGGGGATGAAGTTTGCCCTCTCTGGTGAGCTGTTTGCTGAAGTGCCTACCCCTTACAACCTCTCGCCGGACACGGACGAGGGATATCTGCTGAGCAGGTCTGTGCCCACTGCTTTCCTGGCACTTGACCCACCCATAGACACTCGGGTTTACGAGGTTGGTGTGGAGCATAAAGCCACCACGGAGAAGACCATCTGGCTACAGATACCAAAGAGATGCTGCTCAGAGCTGAACTTCAAGCCAAACACCTCCCACAAGGTGGAGATCCAGTTCCAAATTGACCAGCTGCTGTTCCGGCAGTGGCACCAGGCTGTGGACCGCCTGTTGGATGAGAAGCTGGTCCTACCAGATGTTGCCGGTTGCTCTGTCCCCTGCTCTCTTGGGTCACCTCAGAGAGGCAATAGCAAGCAGAAACTAGCCATCTCCTTCATCACGGGCCAAGCAACCAGCAGCCGGCAGGTCCCACCTCTTCTCATCTACGGGCCTTTCGGCACAGGGAAGACATTCACCTTGGCCATGGCCACCATGGAGATCCTCCGGCAGCCCAACACGCGGGTGCTGATCTGCACTCACACGAACAGGTTAGCAGAGGGTGAGGGAAGAGGGAACCAGAGTCACGGACTGAGTCCCCGCGCTGGTCCATCGCTTGCCTGATGGGATGAGCGGGAGCCAGGGTGTACGAGACGGAGCTGAGCTGGCCTTTTCTTAGTATGCATTTCAAGTACTTGTTTAAATAAATTAATTTCCATTTAGAGTGTCTTGAACTGCTCAAGGACTTCCTGCTAGGAAGAAGCCTGGCATGGGTGGAAGCCTTCGTGGAAGAGGCAGCGTATTCCTGCCTCATTGTAAAACGGGGATGGGGTTTGAGAGACGGTTGTTGCTAGTGGAAGGAGTAGAAAGCCATTGCCTGATCTTGCTGGGGTGATATTGTGCTCTGCTTGCCCTTGAAGGCCCTTGTGCTCTGTGCACGTGCCAGTTTTTTCGCTTTTCCAGAGGAAGAGGAAATGCAGATCTGGTCCGACTGCCGTTGACTCTGCCTGCAGAGAAACCAGGCCAGGACTGTTAAAATTAGAGCAGTTACGCTGAAAAGAGTGTCCACATCCCATCCCGCAGGCTGTTACTGCCTTAGTTTTTAATGTATAATAGATGGGTGACTGCTAATCTTAGCCTGTTTCAGGCTGGCTGGTTGCACTGAAGCTTCTTCTGCGGCTCTGGTGTCACCCGCCCGGGCTGGGGCTGGTCAGCTGTCAGAGCAGAGGTCTGCGTGACCTGGCCCTGGAGAAGCAGGGACTCAGATTTTGTTGGGCGCATTGCATTTTTCCACGTGAGCATCGAGAGATGCCCTAGTCTCAAGTACCGACTCCTCAAAATAGGCTTGGAATTGGTGGCTGCGTAAACACCGGCTTCTTTGCGCGTATGTGAAGATCTCCTGTGGTATGTGCGTTGCCAGCCAAAGCTGGGGGAGGTTTTGGGTGCGTGTTGGTGAAGGATCAGGTAGCGCATTGGGGTGATGGTCACAGCGTTGGGAACGGCACTTCCAATTCCTTGATAGTTTCCCCTGTTGTTCCCCTCCAGTGCTGCTGACATCTACATCCGGGAGTATTTCCATCACTACGTGACCAGCGGGCATCCCTGGGCTGTTCCCTTGAGGATTATATCCACCGACCGTCCCATCAACATGACGGACCCCATCACTCAGATGTACTGCTGCCTCTCGCCCGACCAGCGCTCCTTCCGGCACCCCACGCAGGCGGAGATCGACAGGCACCACATCATTATTACCACCTCCATGTTATCCAAGAACTTGAAGGTTGCCCCGGGCTACTTCACCCACATCATGATCGACGAGGCTGCTCAGATGCTGGAGTGCGAAGCTTTGGTTCCGCTCTCCTACGCCACTTTTGAGACCCGGATTGTCCTCGCTGGTGACCACATGCAGATAACCCCAAAGCTGTTCTGTGTTGGGGATGGGCAATCTGCTGATCACACCCTGCTAAACCGACTCTTTCAGTTTTACCAGAAGGAGAGGCATGAAGTGGCCATGAAGAGCAGGATCATCTTCAACGAGAATTATCGTTCCACTGCAGGCATAATTGAGTTTGTCTCCAAGCACTTCTACATTGGCAAAGGCAATGCTATCCAAGCCAGCGGGAACATCCCAGCCCATCCCGAGATCTACCCACTCATGTTCTGCCACGTGTCCGGCGTGGCTGAAAGGGATATGTCCATGATTTCTTGGCACAACACCTCCGAGATCATACAAGTGGTTGAGAAAGTGAAGGAGATACATCAGAGGTGGCCAGATGAGTGGGGTGTCCGAGATCTGAAGAGGATCTGTGTGGTCTCCCATGGGATGCAGGTGTGTAGGAGAACCACGTGTTCCCCACCCGAAGGGGCTATGCGGGCACTGCTGGCTGCTCGCTGAACACTCCCTCGTAAAAGCTGGACGCTGTTTGTGATAAACCAGTCTCTGTGCTAGTAAAAACAGGGAATCCGGGGTCTTGCATGCCACCGGTGTTTTTCTGAGGAGCCCTCCATGTGGGCATTACGTCATGGGTGGTCGGAGCACAGATGCCTCGCGGTGGGATGGTTTAGCTGAAGATTTCTTTCAGCATCCTCTAGGCAGGTTAGCTACAGGACAGACTGGGAGCACTGGTTGAAGTCGGCCCAGGACAGGTGGCTGCTGTCAAGTAACTGTCTTGGGGAACCTGCGGCTGAGAAGGGTGAGGGACCTTGGTGTTGGGGGCCGTTTCTGAGCTGAAACCATATTCAGTTGTGCCTATTGCCTTCTTACCAGGTTTCTGCAACAAGGCAAGAGCTGAGGAAGAAGCATCTACAAGACGTGGTAGTAGAAAACTACGAAAACTTGCCAGGTTTGTGTTTTGCGCGATAGTCAGTCACTCCTGGCTGCGTGCCGAGGTCTTGCGTGTGCTAGGGAGAGCGTTCCCGCTCACGCTGGTGGACAGGAGAGTTCACTGCAGCTGCAGCCACTGCGTAATGAGCAGGGGGAAGAGGTACTGGGTCTTTAGCAGAGGTCTTCCTGGCATCTTAACCTTGTCCTGCTTGCTAAAATGCAAAATACTGGCTGATCTCATGGCAAAATGCTGATTTCCATCCCCTGCTGGTTGGTATTTCTTCGATCTCGTCTTTTCCTTGGCAAATAAGATTTCACACTGAATTAGGTCTGCACCCAGCTGTCAGCTCGTTTCAGATACGTGGTCGCTGCTTTGTAGGAGGGTGAAAACCCTGCAAGCGCGATCCCAGGGACTTGAGCGTGTGTGAATCGCATCAAGCCCCAGGTACCGGCGGGGGAGGCTCGTAACGGCAGGGAATTGAAACCAGGGTGGCCTGCGGGTGCCAGTCGCAGCAAAAATCGCAGAACAGCTCACTAAAGGAGGAGCCTGCTGCTCTGGGTGACGAGAGAGGGATAGGGCTGGTTTTGTCCTCAAGTTTATGACTCATCCGTGGTTTTATTTATTTATTTTTTTAATTGTGCAGCTGGGACTCCTCATGGTGAGAATAACTGACCCCTGGGGTGTGTCTGTGATCTCCACACCCTTTCTTTGCAGTCTTTTCCCGGCTCTGAAATCACCAGGGTTCCTCTTGCTGTTTGTCATTTGTTGTGTGATCGGCAGAGCTGTCCTTCAGGGGAGAAGGGGTTCTTGCGAACGGTCGCAGCTCTTGTTCCTGCACGACCCTTGGTTCCCCGAGGAATTTGGGATTCACGGAAAACTCTACCCGTGTTCACGAGGAGTGGCTGGCGGGGGCTGCTCCACGGGTGCTCATGGCTGCACTGTCCCGGTGCCCTGCCCTTCTCCTGTCTCCACGCTGCCCTGCCCTCCCTGGTGCGTGGGTGCTGGTGGCCTCGTAATGTCCATCCTGGGTCATGCCTGGAGGCCCTCACGATCCCAAAGAGCTGCTTTATCGCATCAGTTGAATCCCGTGACTCAGCCAAGTGGGGTTACATCAGCCCATGGCCACGGAGTGCAGCGTAGATGGGCAGAGCGTTGGGTGACAGCCAGACAGGGTCTTCCCTGTTGGGTTCCCGTGAGTGACTTCTCCTTTGTCCCCTCCGGTGCAGGGCGGGAGTTCCGGGTCATCATCATCAGCACAGTTCACACCAGCGAGAGCCTGCGCGTCTCTGCCTCCCACCACCTCGAGTTCTTCAACGAAGCCAGGGTGCTCAACACCATCATGACCCGGGCTCAGTCACTGGTTGTTGCAGTGGGGGATGCCGTGGCCTTGTGCTCCCACGGGCAGTGCAGCAAGGTATGGAAGCGCTTCATCCAGCAGTGCATCGAGAAGGGGAGCGTCTTCCCGGAGAACCTGACGATGGCCCAGATCAAACAGGCTGCATGCGACAAGGAGAGCTGGAGCAGGAGGAGCCCGGAAGGCGATGAGGAGGACAGCGACACGGATTCCTGGAGCTCTGAGGCTGAGAGCGTGAATCCTGATGATCCCATCCTGCAGGAGCTCTTAGATGAGAGCAAGAACGTGCTGGTGACGGTGTCCGAAGAAGGGCTGCTGAACGTGAAGTCTGGGGCTTCAAGCCTGTGGGAAGGCAGGCAGGAATACGTCAGCTTCTCTCCTCAGATGATGCAGGAGTATCTGCACATGCACCCCAAAATGTACAAGAGGTGTGAGCTGATCAAAGAAGGGTTCGACCGAGCTTCTGCGTTCACCCTCAATGACTCCCCTGCCGTGAGCATTCAGATCAAGGGCAGGGTTCACTGCGGGACGGCCTTCACCGGGGACGAGGTCCTCGTGGAAATCCTGCAGAGCAGCACGGCTGACAGCGGCAGCCACCGCCCTCAGGGGAAGGTGGTGGGCATCTTAAAGCGCGCCGAGAAAGAACGAACCTTTATCTGCATGATGGATGAATTCGATCCCCGGGTGATGATACCCATCGATCCCACTGTCACCAAAATATTTGTCCCAGGGCTGAAAGAGAAACCCAACGTCATTCCTATCCGCAGGCTTGTCAATGGGAAGTACAGAGTGGTCAGCTGCGAGAAGATCAGCCAGGAAACAAGGAGATGCCAGTTCTTCTGCGTCCAGGTTATCTCCTGGCGGGAAGGGTTTTACTACCCTTTGGGGATAGTAACGGAGATTTTGCAAGCAGCATTGACTTTGGAAGAAGGCTTAAAGATCCTCAGCTTGGAGTATGGTTTGGAGAAGAAATACCCAGCTGCTGTCACCAAGGAGTCAGCCAAATACACCTCCAGCATCAAACTAAAGCTCCCCAAGGAAAACCTGAAGGACTGTCGGAGTTACCTCACCTTCACTGTCGACCCCCAAGGTGCCAGGGATTTGGATGACGCTGTCAGCGTTAGGGATCTGGGGCGTCACTACGAGATTGGGATCCACATTGCAGACGTGGCTGGTCTCATTCCCAAAGGCAGCGCCTTGGACCTGGAAGCAAAGCAGCGGGGTGTCACCTACTACGCTCCCAACCAGGAGCCGCTGTGCATGTTCCCACCCCACATTAGCCAAGACGTCTGCAGCCTCCTGCCGCAGAAAGATCGTCGGGTGATCTCCTTGTTTGTCACCGTAGAGAAGGAGACTGATGAGATGCTAAAGGGAGTCTTCACCATCTCTGTGATCTGCTCGGACAGGCAGCTGTCCTACGAAGAGGCAGAGCTCTGCATTAAGGACCACTACAGGGGAGCGGCAGGGGCCCTGTGCTTCGATACCCTGGAGGACTGCATAGCTGTGGCTTATCACTTCTCCAGGATCCATCGGAAGTTTCGGCTGCAGGAGGACTGTTTCTATGACCAGCTGGATGAGGAAAGCTCCCCAGGTAACAGGGGGTCCCACCAGATGATAGAGGAGTTAATGATCATGTTCAACAGTTTCGTGGCCGAGTTCCTCACCAACCACGAGGACACCAGAAATGTCACTCCGCTCCGGTGTCAGTGCGAGCCAAGCCCTCAACAGTTATCACTCATGAAGAACAAATACAGCCACATCCTTCCTTTGTCCATCCACCTCTCACACCACCTGGGAGAGGTGCCTGCTGGCCAAGACTCCTCTAAAAACCTGGAGTTCAGCCTCCTGGCCCCCATCTGGAAGCACCTGCAGTCGGCCGCTGATGTCCGTGACTTCCACAAGATGCTAGACCTTGTCGTTACTGATGACATCCACCCGAAGCTGGCCCCCGTGGCCCTGGAGTTCAGGAGACTGCTCAGCCGCTCCTATTTCTGTCGCTCCAACTCCACTGTCCAGTCGAAAGCGGGCCATTACTCCCTGCACGTCGACTCGTACACCTGGGCTTCCTCTCCCATCCGCCGGTACGTGGATGTCGTGGTCCAGCGGCAGCTTCATTCCGTGCTCCGCAAGAAGCCCATCGTCTATTCTTTGGATGACATTGAGCTTCTCTGCCATGACTTCAACAGGAAGAATTCCCAGGCGGGGCTGTATGAGAAGAGAGCCCGCTGCCTGCAGATGGCCACCCAGCTGAAGAGCCAAGTCCTGCAGAAGGTTGCCTTCGTAGTGGATGTGGAAGAGATGAACAAGTATTTTAAAGCCCTGTTTCCACTGAACAAAGAGAGTCTTCCAGATCCCCAGATAATTAACTACAGGTCTCTTCAGCTGGTGGAGCAGCCCATGTTCATCCAGCAGCGGAGCAGCATGAGGCTGACGTGGAAGAGGAGGATGTACTCCGTGGAGACGAAGATGGAGCACTGCCTGCGGGAAGGACCTCTCCGTGACTGCAGCGTCACCCTCTTCGGCACCCAGACTTGGCAAGACGTGCTCACGGCCATCAGGAGCGAGAAGTTTGAGGCCGCTGCCTCCCTTCTTCAGAACAGCAAGGAGCTGTACCGGCGGCACGTGGGCTGGGTGAGGAAGAGCCCGTGCTCGCACTACATGGAGCTCTCCCTGGAGCTGAGCGCTGGCGACACGCTGCAGTTCCAGCTCACCACGGACGTCTACCGGGGCTTCCTGGTGCCCTTTGTGCAGCTGTGGTGCGTGACGCCGGGTTTCGACATCTGCCTGCAGCACACAGAAAAGCCTATCGATTGCTTCTCTGCCTACGCCACCCTGCCGTCCAAGGACAAGTACAAGCAAGCAGCAGACTACAAGAAGGTGTGGATGCCGATGAGCGCCATGGAGTCTGCTTTGTGTGCGGTGGCCGAAAACGAGTCGATTGTCCTCCATGATGTCAAAATAACCTGGGCGGAGCAAAGGACAAGCAAAGGACAGCTGCAAGGGAGCTTCCTCCTAACCAAAAGATTTTCGGAGGACTGCTCTGTTGAAGTGGACTTCAGCCACTGTTATTTGTGCATTCGCTTAGGTGGGCTGAAGCTTGGGAGCCTTCAAAGCGATGAGGAATGCCTTAGCCACGGCCTCCAGAATCTGACTCTTAACAAGGGCAGGTCAGAAAGCAAACTTGTGGTGGATCCAGATACCTACACCTGGGTGGCTCACGGCGTCACCGAAGAGTTCAGCAACAACGAGAAGTCAGACAGGACTAACGAGCAGACTGTGAACTTTTACGTCCACTATATGTCCATGGAGAACATCCCCGTGGAAATCTTGCAGGCCTCCGCCAGGTTCACGGTGGAGCTCATACCGAAGATGCTGCCAGACATGTGAGTGCGCTTAGCGGTCGTGATCTGGTGAACCTGTGCTTGCAGAGCACCAGCTTCCCATGGGACTCCTCAGCTGCACCCAGCCGGGCTTTGCTCGCTGACCCTGAGAAGTCCGCCTTTGCCCAGCTCCCGCTGGCCGTGCTGTTGGTGTGTGGTGGGGGTGGTGGCGTTTCTCAGATCTGCTCTCCAGACGGCCTCTCGCTCTTCTGCTTGGCCTTGGCAGCGGGGAGGCGGGGGAAGGTGCCGTGCTGAAATTTCCCCGGGCATCTGTTCCTTACGTTACTGCCTTGCTGCGAGGTGTGACCCGGCGTGAAGCGCCGGGTCAGGGCTGGCTTAGCAGCAGCGCTCCCCGATTTCACAGGCGTTCCCCCATGACGTTGCTGTGAAGCAAGACCTGCTCTGGCTAAAGCAGAGCTGATGTCCCTGCTTCGTCCCCAGCACGGACCGCTGCGCACCCACGACTGCAGGAACTTTGTCAGGGCAGAACGTGCTTCCTTTCGTATCGTGAATTTTAGGAAAAAATTGGAAGCTAAACCAATAAAACGGGGTGGGCTGTAATAAACCGGAGTTGGGACAGAAGTTGTGCTCCTTGTCCTTGATATCTTTGCAGGCTCAGCTCTGCAGACAGTTGAGAAATAGTCCCAGCAGCGAAAGAGCAGAATAAGAGTTGGTTTTGTTTAAGTTCTTTGTGGAAGGATTTAATGCAACACCAGAGCAGAGAGAAAGGATAGACAGGACAGTTGTACAAAGCTGTATTACAGTTTTCACAGTTTTAGGCTACATTCCATTCATTCTTATTTTTCCCTGCCTGTCAGACGGAAGGAAAAGGCCATTTGGAAGCTCAAGCATGCCTCTGAGCTTGCTAAAAGCATCGCCCTCGGCCACGAACCTCCCAAAAAAGGTAGGTGCCAATATTCACCTTCCCTACCTTGTGGCTGCTTGCTTCTGGCCAGGCAGGTGCCCTGGCAGCTTCCGTGGGCCCGTGCCATCGGGGCTGTGCTCCCAGAGCAGGAGGAGAGGAGCTGCTACCCTGGCAGAGCGAAGGTGATGCGGGATGCCCCGCCGGAGAGTGGCGCGGGGGGTGTTTTAATCCCCAGGGCTCACAGAGAAGGCTCACGGGCAGAACGTCTCGGCACGGGACGAGGATTGCTTTTAGGTGGTCTTGTGAATGGGCCACGATGGCTTGGTCCCTGCTTCATCCTCCGGTTGAATCGCTTGCGTGCTCTCCTCAGTAACCTGCTTTAAACTTCTTTTCTTGCCTCTTTGCCCTAACAGTGATAACGTCCAAAATCCTGCAGCAAAAATCCTTTGATCTCCCTGGCAGCCAGAGGAAGCTCAACCAGAGTCAGAACCAGGCTATTCTGAACGCTCTGAGAAAATCCTTCACGCTCATCCAAGGCCCACCAGGTAAGGCGGGGCGGGTGGGGGGTGGCACAAGGACATGCCTGCTTCGTTAGAAAAGGCAGGTTAGGGCTCATCTGTTGCGTTCCGTAGGACTCTTGGTGAGACAGGAGAAGGTAGCATGGATTGACATCACCCACGGCTAATTCCAGGCACTCCCCTCAATTCTTGGTTTTATTTCATGGCTGATCATCCGGGTGCTGATCTAGAGCAAGGGTGTCGTAGCTAAGGCGTTCTCAGCAACGTCCTTGCTCTTCTAGGCACAGGGAAAACTGTCGTTGGCGTCCACATTGTCTACTGGTTCCACAAGCTGAATGAGGAGAGCGTCGAGAGGGAGCCAGCACCACCCGCTGAAGAAGAAAAGCCCAAGAGGAGAAGGTGCATCTTGTACTGCGGCCCGTCCAACAAGTCCGTTGACGTTGTTGCTGGTAACTGTCGACTCTAAGCCCCTGGAGCAGCTGGTACGGGTGGGAGGGAGACCACGCGGCCGCGAGCAGGAGGCTGGGAGGCAGGAGGGGCAGAAAGCGGGGCTGGTCCTTCCAGAAGACCCCTCACCGCAGGGCGAGGAGCGGTGAAGGTGGCGTTGAGGAGCGAGGGGTTGGGGGGGGAGAGGTGAGCGCATGGCAAACGCTGGGCACCTCGCGGGCCGTGAGCTTGCTCAGCATCGCCGGGGCCTGGCGCTGTCTGAGCAGACCTGTTCTCCTCCCCCAGAGATGCTGCTGAAGATGAAGGACCTGAAACCCCTGAGGGTCTACGGGGAGGCCATTGAGACGATGGAGTACCCGTACCCGGGGAGCAACCGGCACCTCTACCGCAAAGCCCTGCGGGATGCGAAACCAAAGCGTGAGCTCAGGTAGGACGGCGTGGCCGCGCAGGCTCTGCAGAGCGCTGGGCAGCGATGTTTTCGGGCTGAACGAGCCAGAGCAAATGTGGTTTCCACTTCGCTGCTGGGGAGCAGCGCTGTTAACCTGCTTTTAAATGAATTTTTTGGAGTGAAGGTGTATAGTCTAATACGGCACCTAGTTGGTCAACTCAGGTTGTTGAGAAGATCCTAGATGTTTTCATCTTTCTTTCAAACAGCTCTACAAGTCTCTGACTTCATCTCTTCT
Organism: Opisthocomus hoazin; assembly: GCF_030867145.1. Classification (NCBI taxonomy): domain Eukaryota; kingdom Metazoa; phylum Chordata; class Aves; order Opisthocomiformes; family Opisthocomidae; genus Opisthocomus; species Opisthocomus hoazin. The sequence goes on from NC_134431.1 coordinate 18,422,296, forward strand.
TGCAACTGCTAAAGGAAAGCGGTTGTGTTTTGTGTCCTGAGTGTTAGGTCTATAAAGGTGGAACAGTCTGGCTGTGACTTCTTCCGCTAAGGGGTTTCTCGACACGGACAGGCGTGGTCTGCTTCACTGTAGGAGAGCTCACTTGCGTCTGTGCTGGGGAAAAATATTTACACATTGACTCTTTATTCAGCAAAATAATCCTGCATCATCGCATCCGGCGGCCGCCCAACCCTTTCTGGCAGGAGATCTGTAACTTCGACGCTCGGATGAAGAGAAGAGAGCAGATAACAGAAGAAGAAACAAAGGCGTGAGTAGGAAGAGACCCTGGTGAGAGGCGGCTGACTTTGGCCGTGTGCCACCTCTGCAGCCCTGCCCGGAGGAGCACGGTGCGGCGACCTCCTCCCGCTGCGAGGAGAGGCTGGGGCTGTGCTTGCTCGGTCTCAGCTGACACAAACTCGCAGACTGCGTGAGAGTCAGCGGGTTCGTCCTGGCTCACGCAAGCCGAGGGACTAGGTGAAAGCAGCAGGACAGGTCAATAAGCCGTGCAGTTGGAATGGCGATGAAAAGTGATTAGCTGGGGTTCAGTGGTACAGCGCTGAGCCTCAGCGTCACTTCTGCTCTGGTGCTGTTGTCCATCTGGACCAAAAGTCATATTATTTGTGTGTGACACTTGTGTCCTCCACCCTGAGCCCTGCCCTGTTGAGTCCAGGACAAAGTACCTTTCCTACAGTGTCCATCCAAAGCCCTTTTCTGGGACCACCAGCTCGTCCTGGGGAGGGAGATGGAGCCATCGTCATTTGGGAAAGTACAGCCTTTGCCTGGTTCCTGCAGGAGGAACCTGGAGATGTTTCCCTTGTGCATAACCTGGTGTCTTCTGCATCGACCACCAGGTACAAAAGTCATCTGTCGGCTGCTCGTAATTATGAACTGGTGAGCCACGACATCATCCTGTGCACGTGCTGCACCGCATCTGCCACCTCCCTGGAGCAGCTCAACGTCAGGCAGATAATCATCGACGAGTGTGCCATGTCCACGGAGCCAGAAACCCTCATCCCCTTGGTCAGCCACCACCGTGCTGAGAAGGTAAGGCCCTTCCATGGATGTGTCTCTAGGACAGCTGCTCAAGGCTCTCGAACCTCTGCGTGTCTTCCACCCCTTACTGTGCTGCTCTTCCGCGTTTCACCAGGCTTGAAGGTTGTTGTTGGTAGTATCTATGATGGTGTGTCCATGTGTCAGCCTTCAGGGAGTTGCTTCCTTTGAGGTGTAACCCTACTAACTATAATTACAATTTTGAGGAACAGAGGGGTACGTGCATTATCAGTTCACACCACATAAAGCAGAGTCAGAAGAGCTTCTGTAGGCCTGAAAGCTGTGGTAGAGAACTACTGCGTCTGCTCGCCTCTCTGCTGTGGGTGGCAGCTCAGCTCCTTGTCTTCAAACACGAGCACCCATGCTGTCTCCTCTAAACTTGCTCTTGGCTTTCTGCAAGAGAGAAGTGGTGTGGCTGGCTTTTTGGTGCTCCCTTACAGAGTGGGTGTCACAGCCACCACAAAATGTGCTGACCCAGGTACAAAGTATTATGATGACAAGAAGCACAGGGTGGATCTCAGTAGACTTACTACCCGAATTCTTGCTCCTGTCAGATGGGAACCAGGCTCTGCGTTGTCTGGGTCAGGATCTTTGTATAATGCCCAGCAAGGTCTTTGGCTGAGGTTGCTGTAACCATAACATAAATAAGTAGCAACAAATACCCTTTCAAAGAGCTGATTGCCTTCACCAGTACCACCACCGCCCTCACAGCTGAGGTGTCCACTCTTCGTTCCAGGTTGTTCTGCTTGGGGATCACAAACAGCTGCGGCCTGTGGTCAACAACGACTTCTGCAAGAGTCTTGGCATGGAGACGTCTCTTTTTGAGCGGTACCGGAATCAGGCGTGGATGCTGGATACGCAGTACCGCATGGTGAGGCCTTCGAGTGGATTGTCTTTTCTCCATCCCAGAAAATGCTGTTCTCAGGGCTCGCCTCAAGCCGCTGGGAAGCAGATATTCTCCATCAGTGCTGTCGCTTCCCGGAGTAATGAGCAACGCGCTGGCCTGGTGCCAGCCGTAGGACAGCGGCACTGCGGGTGAAGCCTGCCCAGAAAGGTGCTGCAGGTTGAGAGGTTCCTTGGCTTTTGCTCACCTCGGTTTCTCCCCTTTTCTCTCTCTGCCAGCACAAAGGCATTTGCGAGTTCCCATCGCAGGAGTTTTACAACATGCAGCTGAAAACGTGCCCCCGGCTTCTTCGTAGACCCAGTGTCTTCCACCACCATGGTAACAGCTGCTGCCCTATCATCTTCGGGCACGTGGAGGGGAAGGAGCAGACCCTCGTGATTTCTACTGAGGAAGGAAATGAGAACTCCAAAGCTAACCTAGAAGAAGTGGAGCAGGCGGTGAGGAGGGTCCTGGGGAACTGCTGGAGATGCAAAAGGGAGGGCGTTGTGCGACTCGGTGTTGTGGAGGGGTGATGAGTAGAATCATTAAGATTGGAAAAGACCTCTAAGATCATCAAGTCCAACCACCAACCCCAACCCCACCATGCCTGCTAAACCATGTCCTGAAGTGCTATATCCACATGGTTTTTGAACCCCTACAGGGATGGGGACTCCCCCACTGCCCTGGGCAGCCTGGGCCAATGTCTGACCGCTCTTTCAGGAAAGGAATTTTCCATAATATCCAACCTGACCCTCCCCTGACGCACCCTGAGGCCATTGCCTCTCGCCCTGTCGCTGGTTACCTGGGAGAAGAGACCAACCCCCACCTCACTACAACCTCCTCTCCGGCAGCTGCAGAGAGCGAGAAGGTCTCCCCTCAGCCTCCTCTTCCTCAGCCAGAGCAGCGCCAGCTCCCTCAGCCCCCTCCCCAGCCTTGTTCCCCAGCCCCACTGCCCTTCTCCGGCCCCGCTCCAGCCCCCCCATGTCCTGCTGGGGGTGAGGGGCCCGGCGCTGAGCTCAGCACCCGAGGTGTGACCTCGAACAGGGATGTAGGATACAGATCAGAGGGGTGCGGTGTCTGCCCGGTGTCTTCTCGAGTCTGGAGCCCGGCACGATGCCGCTGGGCAGAGGCAGCTGTAGGGAAGGTCGACCCAGAGCAGGGCGAGCAGCAGAGTGGGCACCACCACTGCCCTGGGGACAGGGTGCTCGGGGTGAGCAGGACCTGCTGTCCCACAGAATCACAGAATGGTAGGGGTTGGAAGGGACCTCTGTGGGTCATCTAGTCCAACCCTCCTGCCGAAGCAGGGTCACCTAGAGCAGGCTGCACAGGACCTTGTCCAGGCGGGGCTGGAATATCTCCAGAGAAGGAGACTCCACAGCCCGCCTGGGCAGCCTGGGCCAGGGCTCTGTCACCCTCAGAGGGAAGAAGTTCTTCCTCGGGTTCAGCTGGAGCTTCCTCTGCTTCAGTTTGTGCCCGTTGCCCCTTGTCCTGTCGCTGGGCACCACTGGAAAGAGCTTGGCCCCGTCATGTCCCCCTGTCCCCAGGTGAGGCTGGCGAAGCATCTGACACTAGATGGCACCACCCGGCCGGAGAGCATCGCGATCCTGAGCCCCTACAACGCCCAGGTCTCGGAGATCAACAAGAGCCTCCTGAAGGAGGGCATCCGCGGCGTGACCGTCTGCACCATCATGAAGAGTCAAGGTGAGGATGGCGGGAGAGGGGAGGGTTGGCTCGGCGCCCTCCTGCCTTCCCGAGCACCCGAGCAGCTTCTCGCCGAGACGGTCTTCCAGCAAATCCCACCGCACGGTCATTTTGGCCATGAAGGACGCATCCCTGGGCCAGGTTTCTGGGTGATTTGTGATTATAATAAATCCTTTGGGAACCTCTGGAGCGGCCAGGCAGCGGGAGGCTGCTGAGGACGGGAAGGTGGAGGGTGGCCGAAGGGGGTGTTGAAGAGCTGCCATAGCACAGGCTCTGCAGAGAGCAACGACCAGGAGTCCGATGGCCTCCAAAGCTGGAGGAACCCAAACCATGGGTGCAGTTTTGCGGGTCTTGCTGTAGAGAAATGAGTGTCTTGTGGGGCTGGGGGGCTGGCCAGATACTTCCTTCTAAAAAAAAAAAACTGGTTCAATTCCACTTTCTAGGAAGTGAGTGGAGTTATGTGATCCTGTCGACCGTACGCTCCTGCCCCCGGTCCGAGATTGATAGGAAGCCCACGAAGAGCTGGCAGAAGAAGTACCTGGGGTTTGTTACCGACCCAAACCAGGTCAACGTTGGCATCACGCGAGCTCAGGAAGGACTCTGCATTATAGGTGGGTCTGCTGGGAGGGCGCGCATGCCTGCAGGGGAGCGGGATGCTTGAGGGGACTGGAGCATCTCCACTACGAGGAGAGGTTGAGGGAACTGGGCTTGTTCAGCCTGAAGAAGAGAAGGCTGCGAGGGGACCTTATAAATGCCTACAAATATCTGAAGGGTGGGTGTCAGGAGGATGGGGCCAAGCTCTTTTCAGTGGTGCCCAGTGACAGGACAAGGGGCAATGGGCACAAACTGAGGCACAGGAAGTTCCGTCTGAACATGAGGAAGAACTTCTTCCCTCTGAGGGTGACGGAGCACTGGAACAGGCTGCCCAGGGAGGTTGTGGAGTCTCCTTCTCTGGAGATATTCAAGACCCGCCTGGACAAGGTCCTGTGCAGCCTGCTGTGGGTGACCCTGCTTCGGCAGGAGGGTTGGACTAGATGACCCACAGAGGTCCCTTCCAACCCCTACTATTGTGTGATTCTGTGATTCTGTGGTAGGGGGGTGGAGATCCAAGCTAGTGCAGCCGATGGTCTTGCTTCATTCTTCTGCCCTTTGGACCATCTGTGGTTTCGAAACTGGGCGATCTGGGCAATCTGTGCAAGGCAGAGATTGTCCGTGGCTCCTAGGCAGTGTGTACAGTTAGTTTTTCTCACACTCTGCTTCGGACCACGTTGGTTCCATCACTTGCGTGCTAGAGCTCTCTCCTACCGGAATTTGGCCGCTTGTTTTCCTCCTAATCACGCCGGCGTCGGCTGTGACATGTAGGGGAGCTGCCTGCAGGTGGGACAGCACTGAGAAGGGAGCTGGGGTCTCGCAGGGCTCTGGCTGAAGTTCCTGCCAGTTATCCAGCACCCTTAGGCTGGCAACGTCAGGCAAAAGTTTCTGTCACCGGTCTGTGACGGTGTCACCCGAGCCTCTTCTGGTCACTAACCCACCGCCCCCGTCCCTGTGCCGACAGGGAACCGGTACCTCCTGGAGTGCAACCCTTTGTGGAGGAGGCTGCTCCAGCATTACAGAGAGCACAACTGCTACACCGCCGCCCCGGGGGTTTTGGTCAGGAGGACTCCAGCCGTCCGCCGGTGAGGACGCCGTGTGCCTCGGTGAGCTCGTCCCCCTCCGCCGGCACCGCGTGACGCGCGCCTTGGGCACGACGCAATCGTTCCATTTTTTTTTAATGAGGCGTGGAGCCAAAAGCAGCGGGGCAGCCGGGATGCCCCGGCACCGTGACAGCTCGGCTTCCGCGCCCGCTTGGGCATCGTGGGGGGGGTTTTAATCAGCGCAGCCTTGGACGGGAGTTTTCAGCTCTAGCAAACCAAAAAGCGTCGGGAACGGATGGATGGATGGGAGCGCGACGTTGTTGGCGATGACGCTGTGTTTTGAACTGTGCGATGCTCAGCGGAGTGCCCGTCCTGTCTGTGCCAGCGCGGCTGCGCTTTGGGCACCGAAGGCCCCGTCCGTTCGTCGAGGGCGGAAGGACTGCACGCAGCGGAGCCGCGCGGCCGGCTGCCGTCTGCCGCAGAGGACCAAAGCTGCTGAGTGCTACCACTCGTTTTAAAACCAAGGCCAGGGAATTTTTAAGGCTTCTCATTTCTCAAAGCAGAAAAACAGATTTTTCTGTTTCGCTTTTTTTATTGGTGGTGTTTTTTTTTTTTTTTTTTAAGTGAAGGAAGAAGGCAAAGAGAGAACCCTGTACCACTCTTTGTCTAGCCCAAACGCTGTTCTCTGAGCGTGTACAGATCACAGAGCCAAGGCCAAGCTGGTTTTGTAAATAGATTTACTCACTCTTTGGACAGAGGAGGTTGTCCTCGCCAGTATAACGTCAATGAAAACTGAGGGCCGCTACTAGCAGGAAATGTTGGAATTTGTAAGCATATTTTAAACTGTTTGGAGTTTTATTTTAGATCTCCTCCTGTAAGAGCCCCCCTTTTCTTACCCTGTATTTTTTTAAAGCTGCTTCTAATTTATTATCTTTTAACTCTGTGAATTTGCTTCACAGTCTTATGGCCTGTGTTTTTAAGAGCAGTGACGGAAATTTGGTAAATGTACCGCGGCGTATATGTGTATAATGTATTTTTTAATTTGAAGTCACCAAACTGCTGTGAACGGGAAGCTGTGATTCACCAGAGTTGCTGCTTCTGCCCGGTAACGTGCGGCTGACGCAGACGCGTAGCGGTGAAGTGGTGCTCTCTGCTGAATCCCGGGGCTCCTTGTCCAAGGGTGATATTTCTGAGGGAGGGGGGTCTTTTATCTCCCTGCAATGCTGAACGTACGAAGTGCCTGCCTCGGCTCTCCCCGAGGCCGCACGCGTGGCCGGCTGCGGGTGTCCACGCGGGGTGGAGCCCAGGCGCAGTCAGGGGGGTGTTGCACCGAGTGCTGGGACACGAGGCCTCCGTGGCACCCGTGAGGGGTCCCCGGGCTTCGCAGCGCCGTGGCAGGGGTCGATGTTGTCCTGTGTTTGCAAGTGCAGCACGGCTTTCCCAGCAGGGAGGAGCGTGCAATAGGAAAGCGTCGTGTCTGGAAAAGTCCTTATTTAACGGTGTGTTTCTTCTCATGACTCTGTGTTAGACTTGACTCAAGTCCCTGTGGCGGAATTTTGTTGTTCTCTTCCTCATTTTAAGCTACCTTCCTGCACTCCTGCGTTTGGTGGGGCTGAGCTGTAGGCTGGGGACCACCCAGGCTTGCTCTTGTCTTGCTGAAGCACAACCAGGGGCGCGTGGCTGGTGATTCCATGAGGGAGAGCAGCCCGTAGGAAGCACCTCCGGCTGGTTCTAAAGATGTTTGAGAAGATGTAAAGTTCACTGTTCCTCTTCGAAATCATCCCAGCTGGGAGCTTAAAGATTCTGTGCCAGCCTGATTTTGCAAATAATATTGGAATTCCAAAGCTTGTATTGGAATCATGTTGTGGACTACTGAAATGCAATCATGTATCTCCAAGACAATGTGGAGGACTGCAGAAGATGCTGGGATAAATACTTTAGCAGGGTGCCAGCATCGTTCTGACAAAGTCACCTTGGTCCCTTTAGAACCAGCGGGTCTGATTTTCCTGATTTAGTGTAAGTGAAGAGTCTCTCCCCTGTTTTTTTTTGCTAGTTATTTCATGACGTGTAAGACGAGTGAGGAGACTCGCCCCAGGTGTAGCAGCTCAGCCCAGTGCTCCTGTGTGGGCTCTGGCCGTGTGTCTGGAAGAGACCTCACAAAGCATCTGAGTGGGGAAAAACTGTTTACTGCTGCTCGCTGGAGGCTGAAGCCTAGGCTGAAGCGCTTGGTTGGTCCCCTCTGTGTTGCGAGACAACATACATTTTATTTTCCTTTTTCCTCTGAAGATGCATTTTGTAACCGGTGTTTAGAAAGCGCTGCCCGAGACCGCCCAAGCAGGCAGGCTGGACGCGTGGGCTGTCTGGGCTGGGAGAGGTACCTGCAGAGCTGGTCGTGCAGCTGCAACAGTCAGGGATAGCAGAAAGTGCAATTAATCAGGCTTTTTATAGACTGTTAGTGACAGCCCAATATCGTGTTCTTGTCCTTATGAGTAGAGGGAATCATAGAAATCGATAGAGAGAAAAAGTTCAAAGTAGTCCGGTTCCATTTGCACACAGAGCTTTGAATTTGCTTTTGAAAGAATTTTATGTTCAAGCACATATTCTTAAAATAATTGTTAAAAAACCAAACCTTTGGTGACTCCAGTAGGAAACCGCTGGCAGCTGGTGCCCAGGGTATCCGACCGGTCGCGGGCTCGACGTTCTCCGCAGCTCACAGGCTGCAGAACCTTGTTGCAGGACACGAACGTCGGCTCATCTGAGAGGAGAACGTCCTCTCCTCGGCGCTCGCTGCGGTGTGAGCCCCGGGGAGCCGCGCCGCAGCCTGTGACGGTCCGCGCGGCTGCGGCCATCGCCCCGCGTCCCGCTGCCAGCGGGGTTGCAGGCGCCCGGAACTCCTCCAGCTCTCCGTGGGTCCAGCTGGCCAAGGAGGAGCCCACGGGGGTGGATCTGTGTAGGACAATCAGTTTACTGCAATAAATCGTCGGGGGTTTTTTTAGATAGAAATGGGATGTCAAGTGTCACGAAGTGTAAATTAAGGAGCTTTAAATGTGGCAGGTTTTTATCTTTTGTATGTCTGTGACTTGCAGCAAACCTCAGATGACCTTTTGGATACAAATATTTTTACCTGCTTCTACTGTTTATAAGAATGAACCTCAACATTCCGTTTTTTGATATTTAAGCCATAATTGTAAAAACTGATTTGAATTTATTTAAATAATAAATTTTACTACAAAAATGCCTGTGGATGTGATGGTCTGACTGGAGTCTGCGTGGGGACAGCGATATTGGGGCTGAACCAAATGGTGAAAGAGAAAACGAGTGGCAGCGGCAGCACACGGCGGCGGAGAGCGTCCTCTGCTCCCTGCCCTTCCCCGTTCGCTGGGGGGGTTTGGGGGGTGGTTGGGGTTTTTGTTGTTGTTTTGGGGGATTTTTTATATCGGAGTGACCTTTCCATGCCCTGTAGAGGGATGAGCATGGAGTCATGCTCAGGTACCTATAAGGGACAGGGTGCAGAAGGTGAGTGGAACTGGAGATGGAGAGAAGTTTGGGCGAGTGATCGGAAGAGCTTAGGATTGAGTTCAGGTGTTTTGGAGGAAGGACGTGGAGAAAAAAATAACTTGGGGTAAAGAAACCAAAACAGTATCATTGCAAGAAGCTGGCACTCGGCATCTTTTGGTGGATGGAAAGCGCTGGATGGCGGAGATGCTCCTGCCTGCTGTGCCTGGCATCCGCCGTGTCCTGCAAGACCGCCTGCTTCTCGCTCCCACCCGGGAGGGCCTCGCCCCGGGGCTGCGGTTTGGGGTGAGAAGCGTGGGATGGTTACTGCTGACCCGGAAAGATTTGGGGAAGGCACTTGTAAAATTGTTGTTGACAACGGAATGAGTTCAGTTCCACGCGAAAGGTTTCAAAATAAAGCTTACTGTTACTTTTTTCTCATTCTTCTTTTTCAAATGGAGAACATAAGAAAAATGCTGGTGTGTGCCCCCTCATGCTTTCAGCGCACAAGCGCTGCCCTGCTCGCGTTCAGCAGCGGCAGCTCTTGTCTTCAAGGTGATGCTGTCCTGCCATTTTTCAAGGACGAGTGTTTCGGTGGTTGATCTTCTGATGGTGAACTCGTAGCACCTGTTGGGCTGCAGGCCCTGGACGATGCACATGTTGGAGGTGACGGTCTGCAGCCTACCATACCCCATTTCCGTCGGGCTCCCGCTTGTCACTAATTTCACCTGCAGGTCGTATCGCTCGAGGTGGGACTCTTGAGTTTCAGGGAACCACTGCAGCTTGGCCCACTCCTTGTATGCGAACGATTCCTTGCGGTCAAAAATCACCGGCGGCTTCGTATGGAGAGAAAGCCTGATGTTGGGGAGCCTGGCCCTGTGAAGATCTGCCTGTAACATCAAACTGTGCTTGATGTGGAGCTTTCCTGGCACTTGCAGGGAAGGGAGAATTTTCAGAAACTCGATGAGCTGCAACAGCTTCTGCATGGTGAAATCCCAGCTGGAGAGGAAAGTTACCATGTCGCAGGTCTCTAGGTGACGGCTCAGCTCCTCCCGACCTCGTTGCAGCTGCTCCAACAGCTCAGTTAAGAGCGAGAGCTGGATTTCACACTGGTTTTTCGCCACCTTCTTCATCCTCTGGAGCTGGCAGCGGTCTACCATTTGCAAGATGTCGGTGCGGGTGATCACCTGGTTCTGCTCTCTCATGTGCAGGTACCTGGGCTCGATCTGCAGGTAGAAGCCACACTTCTTCAGCAGCTCGGCTTTGCTCTGGTAGTGCTGGAGCCGGCAGGGGCTCAGCTCGGACTGCAGGAACCGCATGACAAGGCTTCTCCTCTTCGAGTACCGCTCCAGGCTGGCGTTGCCTGGCTGTTCTTCGCTCTGCGCAGCGCGCTCCGAACCGTTTTCAGGTCCGTTCCGAGACGTATCCATGATTCCAAAGCTCGGCTGCTGTGTCAGAAAGCAGAGGTGCTGAGAGCCAAAGGAAAAGCCGCTGTGCGGGAGTGTGATCACGGCTGTGACTCTTCTCTCCTCTTAATTATAAAGGTCAGCTGGTAAATTTATAGATGGGAAAGAACCGTTAGGCTAAGTGTGGTTTCAGAGGGATATTCCTTTATAGTCATACGGTTTCTAGTGTTTTCCATACTCTTACTTTCATATATTCCAACCAACTGGTCTCCTGCTACCCCCCCTTGAGAGGTTCTGCCTCCGCTTCATAGATTCACTGTCAGGAATTATTCCCCGATATACTCTGCCAAAATTTCTTCCTATCTTATTATCTTCTGTTTCATTCCAATTAGATGCCCTTGTACTCCTGTAAGCAAATTCTTTCCATTCTTCTACACCTCTGGAGATGTCTGTTTTTCCCTCTTTGTCATCTGCCAGGCTGTTCGGGCTTGAGACCCGTCTTCCCAGCCGGTTCCTACAGCTACACCATGACCTTGGTGATTCGGGTTAACCCTCTGTCCCCCGAGCGAGCTGGCAGGTGGCAGGCAGAACCCTGCGACACGCTGCGTGCTGCCTCACCGCTGCTGCCAGGAGGAGAGCGAGTGTTTCACAGAATCCCAGCATGGCAGAGGATGGAAGGGACCTCTGTGGGTCCCCCAGCCCCAGCCATGTACAGGGCTGTTGGCCCCAACATCATTTGCACCGTCCCCTCCGTAAACCTCAGTGACCCACTTCTCAGCCCACCCCCCCTTCACCCCCCGCTCCCCGGGGACGTGGTACCTCGGGTCCCTGCGGGTTCGGTGGCACCTGGCTGGCCCCGAGGGGAGATGGCGGCTGCGCGTGGGGACAGGACCGCAGCCCGCTGGCCTCTGCCTGCTCGGGCTCTGGCACCGCGTTTTGTACCGAAGGCGGTGACCTCCCATGGAACCTGGCTGTGCCATCACAATGCAGCGCATCACGGGCGTGGGCGCGGGCGCAGCGCGGTCCTCGGGCATCGGGCACGTGGGGCTGCGAGAAGGCTCTGTCCCCCAGCCTGGGGCTGTGCCCGGGCAGCGTCGGAGGACACGGAGGAGCAAAGGGACGGAGGGACGTGGTTTAGCAGGTGTGGGGGTGTTGGGGTTGGCGGTTGGACTTGGTCTTGGAGGTGTTTTCCAACCTCCATGGTTCTGTGATTCCGTGGTTCTAAAGCTCTGTTCTCTCTGCAGAGCGCTGGAACCGCAGGGGGTTCCGCAGCCAAGGGTCACAGAATCCCAGCACGTTTGGGGTTGGCAGGGCCCTCTGTGGGTCCCCCAGCCCAACCCCCTGCCCAAGCAGGGTCACCCACAGCAGGCTGCTCTGAAGCTACTGAAGGTGAAGGGCTCTGGAGCAGAGGCTCGCGCCGAGGGACCCTTTCTCCAGTGGCAAAACCGCAGCGGCGAGGCGGCGAGAAGCGCCGAGAGGAGACGCCAGCCCCCCCCCCCCGCCCCGGGCGGGAAAGCGGGAGGTGCCAACGAGCGGCAGCTCTGCCTCAGCGGGGGCGGAGCCGAGTGTGACAGCGGCCGAACCCCCTCACGGATAAGAGCGGCCCCCGGGCAGCGCGGGCGGCCAGAGGCGGCGCAGCAGCGCGCGAGCGGCGCGGGCAGTTCTCTCGCGGGGAGTTCTCTCGCGGGGAGTTCTCGCGGGCAGTTCTCTCGCGGGGAGTTCTCGCGGGGAGTTCTCGCGGGGAGTTCTCGCGGGCAGTTCTCGCGGGCGGTTCTCGCGGGCGGTTCTCGCGGGCGGTTCGCGCGGGCAGTTTGCGCGGGAAGGCGACAGGCAGCGTGCAGCCGCCCCTCCTGGCAACTCAAGTAGTGGGCATCGCCCATCCAGGAGATATTCTAGCCATGGTTACCACCCGTGGGAAAGCTCTTGCTAGGAGGAGTGTGGGGACCCAGACGGAGCCCCCACGCAAGAACGCGGGTGTCCAGGTCTCTGGCTGCAGGGAGTGCCTGAGCCTGGCGCTCGTACCGGCGGACAGCAGAGACAGCGGCTGTGTTTGGTGCGAGCAGGTGAATGACCTGCTCAGCCTGGTGGCAGAGCTGAAAGAGTAAGTGGAGAGGCTGAGGAGCATCCTGGAGTGTGAGAGGGAGATTGACTGGTGGGGCAGCACCCTGCCCTCCCTGAGGCCGAGGCAGCAGGAGGCGGCTCCACGAGAAGCAGAGAACCCCCTACCCTCTTGCCACCGAGCAGAAAGAGGGGACCTAAGAGATGGGGGGGAATGGAAAAGGGTCCCTGCTCGGGGGGGCAAGCGAATCTCCCCCCGGCCTCCCTCACCTGCCCAGTTGCCCTTAAGCAACAGATATGGGGCTCTGGAATGTGAGGGACCGGCCACAGAGGATGTGGGTGAAGGTGAAGCTCCATCCGGGAGGTTGCCCAGGACGAGTCGGTCAGCCCCACGTATTACGACTGCCTCAGCTAAGAAAAAAAGGAGGGTCATTGTCGATCATACTCATACTGGGGTGACATCGTCACAACGTTTCCGTAACCCACGCCAACAATGATGCTGTGTTTTGAACTGTGCGATGCTCAGCGGAGTGCCCGTCCTGTCTGCCAGCGCGGCTGCGCTTTGGGGACCGAAGGCCCCGTCCGTTCGTCGAGGGCGGAAGGACTGCACGCAGCGGAGCCGCGCGGCCGGCTGCCGTCTGCCGCAGAGGACCAAAGCTGCTGAGCGCTGACAACAGAATGAGTTCAGTTCCACGCGAAAGGTTTCAAAATAAAGTTTATTGTTACTTTTTTCTCATTCTTCTTTTTCAAATGGATAACGTAAGAAAAATGCTGGTGTGTGCCCCCTCATGCTTTCAGCGCGCAAGCACTGCCCTGCTCGCGTTCAGCAGCGGCAGCTCTTGTCTTCAAGGTGATGCTGTCCTGCCATTTTTCAAGGACGAGTGTTTCGGTGGTTGATCTTCTGATGGTGAACTCGTAGCACCTGTCGGGCTGCAGGCCCTGGACGATGCACATGTTGGAGGTGACGGTCTGCAGCCTACCATACCCCATTTCCGTCGGGCTCCCGCTTGTCACTAATTTCACCTGCAGCTCGTATCGCTCGAGGTGGGACTCTTGAGTTTCGGTGAACCACTGCAGCCTGGCCCGCTCCTTGTATGCGAACGATTCCTTGCGGTCAAAAATCACCGGCGGCTTCGTATGGAGAGAAAGCCTGATGTTGGGGAGCCTGGCCCTGTGAAGATCTGCCTGTAACATCAAACAGTGCTTGATGTGGAGCTTTCCTGGCACTTGCAAGGAAGGGAGAATTTTCAGAAACTCGATGAGCTGCAACAGCTTCTGCATGGTGAAATCCCAGCTGGAGAGGAAAGTTACCATGTCGCAGGTCTCTAGGTGACGGCTCAGCTCCTCCCGACCTCGTTCCAGCTGCTCCAACAGCTCAGTTAAGAGCGAGAGCTGGATTTCACACTGGTTTTTCGCCACCTTCTTCATCCTCTGGAGCTGGCAGCGGTCTACCATTTGCAAGATGTCGGTGCGCGTGATCACCTGGTTCTGCTCTCTCATGTGCAGGTACCTGGGCTCGATCTGCAGGTAGAAACCATACTTCTTCAGCAGCTCGGCTTTGCTCTGGTAGTGCTGGAGCCGGCAGGGGCTCAGCTCGGACTGCAGGAACCGCATGACAAGGCTTCTCCTCTTCGAGTACCGCTCCAGGCTGGCGTTGCCTGGCTGTTCTTCGCTCTGCGCAGCGCGCTCCGAACCGTTTTCAGGTCCGTTCCGAGACGTATCCATGATTCCAAAGCTCGGCTGCTGTGTCAGAAAGCAGAGGTGCTGAGAGCCAGAGGAAAAGCCGCTGTGCGGGAGTGTGATCACGGCTGTGACTCTTCTCTCCTCTTAATTATAAAGGTCAGCTGATAAATTTATAGATGGGAAAGAACCGTTAGGCTAAGTGTGGTTTCAGAGGGATATTCCTTTATAGTCATACGGTTTCTAATGTTTTCCATACTCTTACTTTCATATATTCCAACCAACTGGTCTCCTGCTACCCCCCTTGAGAGGTTCTGCCTCCGCTTAATAGATTCACTGTCAGGAATTATTCCCCGATATACTCTGCCAAAATTTCTTCCTATCTTATTATCTTCTGTTTCATTCCAATTAGATGCCTTTGTACTCCTGTAAGCAAATTCTTTCCATTCTTCTACACCTCTGGAGATGTCTGTTTTTCCCTCTTTGTCATCTGCCAGGCTGTTCGGGCTTGAGACCCGTCTTCCCAGCCGGTTCCTACAGCTACACCATGACCTTGGTGATTCGGGTTAACCCTCTGTCCCCCGAGCGAGCTGGCAGGTGGCAGGCAGAACCCTGCGACACGCTGCGTGCAGCCTCACCGCTGCTGCCAGGAGGAGAGCGAGTGTTTCACAGAATCCCAGCATGGCAGAGGATGGAAGGGACCTCTGTGGGTCCCCCAGCCCCCTGCCCAAGCAGGGTCACCCACAGCAGGCTGCACAGCACCGCGTCCAGGCGGGGCTGGAATATCTCCAGAGAAGGAGACTCCCCAGCCTCCCTGGGCAGCCTGGGCCAGGGCTCCGGCACCCTCAGAGGGAAGAAGTTCTTCCTCGGGTTCAGCTGGAGCTTCCTCTGCTTCTGTTTGTGCCCATTGCCCCTTGTCCTGTCGCTGGGCACCACTGGAAAGAGTCTGGCCCCGTCCTCCTGACCCCCACCCTGCAGATATTTAGAGGCATTTCTAAGGTCCCCTCTCAGCCTTCTCTTCTCCAGGCTGAACAAGCCCAGCTCCCTCAGCCTCTCCTCGTAGGAGAGATGCTTTGGCAGGGGGTTGGACTGGGTGACTCACAGAGGTCCCTTCCAACCCCAAACATTCTCTGATTCTGTGATTCTGTGACCCCAGGCAGACAGCGACGATCGGCTCCAGCAACTTCCCTCCTTCGGTGTGATTTGCTGGTTATAATTATCGAAGTTCTTGTAGTATCTAACTTGGATATTTTAATCCTTACATGTCTTGTAGAAGCTAGATGGAGATATCTAGTTGACAAAGCAATTTTTCTTAGCCTCACTTTCCTTAAATACATACCAGAACTAACAAGACTTCCTCGGAGGAGTTTCAGGTGTTTCTAAACTTCTCAGATGCCTGGCCCTGGCTGCACTGCAGTTTACACCCAGTCACTCCTTGGCAGCCACTCTTTTTAGAAGAGAGCTGTCAGCTTCAAAAACAAGCTGTATTTCCTTGTCACTTTTTCTCTTTTTCCACAAAACTCCAAACCCAAACCCAGGGCCGTGCCAGCTCCTGGCAGCCCCGCACGGCGTGCAGCGGGGACGGCACACGCACCCGCCGCCGCTGCCCCGCTCTCGCAGCCGTCTGGCTCTCGGCGCGCTCTGTTTGCCCACAGACAGAGCTGTGATTGTGCTTGTTTTCCCTTGCTGGCTTCATAGCCCTCTTTTTCTTGCCAGAAACTGCCGTTTTTTCCCGGTAGTGCCGCTACGTTCGCAGCCCGGGAGGCTGCGGTCGGCCAAGCCGGGGGCTGCGTGGCTGCGGGGCTCGCCAAGGTCGGGGCTTGGAGGGGGTGGAAGGGGCACCCCCGGGGGCCGGAGCCCCCCCAGCCCCTTCCCCGCTGCTCAGACCCAGCACCACACCGCAGGGCTGCGGGACAAACCCAGCCCCCCACCCGACAAGACCCCAGCCCACCTCAGCCAGCCCCTCTGAGCCCCGACCCAGCTTGTCAGGCTCCGGGGAGCTCCGTTCAGCAGCCCCGGCCCCATCACCCAGGGCTGGGGGTCCCTGCCAACCCTCACCACCGCCCGGGGCCGGGGGTCCCACACCTTGGGTGGCTGGGGGTGCTGGTCCCTGTCCCCGCAGCCGGTTTCCTCCCCCCCAGCCATGCCCCGACACCCACCGACTTCTCCCCCGAGCCCCTGCTTTTCACCGTGATGTTTCGCTCTTGCTTTGTGGGGATGAGCCCCGAGTCGACGGGGCTGTTGGCCCCAACATCATTTGCACCGTCCCCTCCATAAACCTGAGTGACCCGCTTCTCAGCCCACCCCCCCTTCACCCCCTGCTCCCCAGGGACGTGGTACCTCGGGTCCCTGCGGGTTCGGTGGCACCTGGCTGGCCCCGAGGGGAGATGGCGGCCGCGCGTGGGGACAGGACCGCAGCCGCGCTGGCCTCTGCCTGCTCGGGCCCTGGCACCGCGTTTTGTACCGAAGGCGGTGACCTCCCATGGAACCTGGCTGTGCCATCACAATGCAGCGCATCACGGGTGTGGGCGCGGGCGCAGCGCGGTCCTCGGGCATCGGGCACGTGGGGCTGCGAGAAGGCTCTGTCCCCCAGCCTGGGGCTGTGCCCGGGCAGCGTCGGAGGACACGGAGGAGCAGAGGGACGGAGGGACGTGGTTTAGCAGGTGTGGGGGTGTTGGGGTTGGCGGTTGGACTTGGTCTTGGAGGTGTTTTCCAACCTCCATGGTTCTGTGATTCCGTGGTTCTAAAGCTCTGTTCTCTCTGCAGAGCGCTGGAACCGCAGGGGGTTCCGCAGCCAAGGGTCACAGAATCCCAGCACGTTTGGGGTTGGCAGGGCCCTCTGTGGGTCCCCCAGCCCAACCCCCTGCCCAAGCAGGGTCACCCAGAGCAGGCTGCACAGCACTGCGGCCAGGCGGGGCTGGAATATCTCCAGAGAAGGAGACTCCACAACCTGGAGCCAGGGCTCTGTCACCCTCAGAGGGAAGAAGTTCTTCCTCCTGTACCTGCAGATAGACATGGAGCAGCTAAGGCAGGACGGCCAGCAGAATCATAGAATCATAGAAGGTAAAGCCCAGCTCAGAGCAGGGCGCAGCGAGCGCAGCGCCGAGCAGAAGAGCTGCGAAGCCTTGGGCCGTGCTGGTGGCAGCCAGAGCCCTCGGGGAAGCGCAGTGCCGACACACAGCTGCCCCGTGCCTCACCCCACCATCACCGCGCTGGGATTTGGAGTCGTGGCCTCACAGCCCCGACCATCCGGGCTGCTCCACACCACTGCGCTGTCGGTGGCATTTCTGGGAGGAGGACTGCGACCAGCCCTGTGCTTCTGAGCGCTGGGGCATCATGGCCAGCACCCACTGCTGCTCTGCCCCGAGCCCACCGGATCTGGGGCACCCACAGAGCCGCTCCAGCTCCACTCTTCCCTGCAGATGTTGAGATCCACCCAGGAAAGCAGCTGGGCTTCGTGGCATGCTGTGGGGTGGGGGATTTTCACTTCCCGAGGGTGAATCTCGCAGTCTTTACGTCTGCGGCCAGATGCACTCCAGAGCTCTGCAGGACCAAGGCTCAGCAAGCGTCAGGAGTTCTGTTAACCTGAACACACGACCCTTACTAAAGAGCTGCACTGAAACAGGGCAGAAGCTGCTTTTCGGGTGGGAGGGGGTTTTCCAGCTCCGCTCTGCTATGGGACTTGGTCAGCTGGTTGATGGTGGGGAAGAGACTGGCTCGTCCAGGTCACAGAGGCAAAGCTCACTGCCACGACCGGTGTGTTCACCAGCAAACCCGACAGGCGTCCTGCGTCCGAAGGTGCCTTCACACTCCCTGCCATCACATCTTTGGGTCAGGGCTTAGCCTTGATGCTGTCTTGTACGCTCAGCTGGCGCGTCCCTGCTAAGCTCTTCTAACTGCAGGATAGGCGAGCTCCCTACCGCCAACCCTGAGCTCCTGCGCGGACGGCGAGGGAGGAGGCGAGCTGTCACTTGGAGAGATCAATCCATCTTCCCAAGGCAGCCAGAGCTCACCGTTTCATTTCGCAGCTGCCGAGAGATTAACTAGACCGCTGTCAGGTGGGGTTCTCTAACAGACAAGGAAGATGACAAAGAGGAGTGAAAGAAGGTTGATAGCCTTGCTATGGGGAGGGGGGGGCTAGCAGAGAGAAGTCTTTGGTGGTTACACCAAGTTACCAATTACACCAAGTTACCAATTACACCAAGTTACCAGTTACACCAAGTTACCAATTACACCAAGTTACCAATTACACCAGGTTTCTGTGGGAAATGAATGTTGGTGCTCGTGCCGTGGATCCCAATCCTGGCATTCGGACTGCGCGTGCTGGGAACTGGACCCGTCCTTCTCCCTCAGCCTTGGTGGCCGGAGGGCGTAAGGAGTTTAGAGCAAGGCTTGCGCTCTGTGGCCGTTTGCCCCGGCACCGTCCCACCCCGGGATTTCTGAGGGCGTGCTGGTGGCTTTGTGTTTGATAGCTCTCGGCGGAGCGTCGTCTGCCCTCGAGCTGGCGAGGTCTGGGCCACCCAGGCTGCTCCCGTACTCCAGACCTGGAGAAGGTGGAGGCAGAAGGCTGTGGCCAGCAGGTCGAGGGAGGTTCTCCTTCCCCTCTACGCTGCCCTAGTGAGGCCTCATCTGCAGTGCTGTGTCCAGTTCTGGGCTCCCCAGTTCAAGAAAGATGAGGAGCTACTGGAGAGAGTCCAGTGGAGGGCTACGAGGATGAGGAGGGGACGGGAGCATCTCTCCTACGAGGAGAGGCTGAGGGAGCTGGGCTTGTTCAGCCTGGAGAAGAGAAGGCTGAGAGGGGACCTTAGAAATGCCTCTAAATATCTGCCGGGTGGGGGTCAGGAGGACGGGGCCAGACTCTTTCCAGTGGTGCCCAGCGACAGGACAAGGGGCAACGGGCACAAACTGGAGCAGAGAAAGCTCCAGCTGAACCCGAGGAAGAACTTCTTCCCTCTGAGGGTGACGGAGCCCTGACCCAGGCTGCCCAGGGAGGCTGTGGATTCTCCTTCTCTGGAAATATTCAAGACCTGCCTGGACGAGGTTCTCTACAGCCTACTGTAGGTGACCCTGCTTCGGCAGGAGGGTTGGACTGGGTGACCCACAGAGGTCCCTGCCAACACCTGCCATGCTGGGATTCTGGGATTCTGTGAAAGCATCGCACAGCCGAGCACAGCAGAGGTGATGTCCTGGGCTTGGCGAGCTTTGCTCCTCGTTCTGGCAGGGCTGGGCTGGCACCTTCGTGAGCACAGCGCGGGGCACGTCCGAAACGGGGTTTGTGGCGGGAGCTGTGCGGGGACCTCCGCACCGAGCTTGCTTGTGCTTCTCATTGCCATCAACACCGAGCTTCACCCCATTTTTAGCACGGAAAAATGGAATCCCTTGGGCTGCCCCTATCCGGAACAGGGGGCCAAGCTGCTGCCTTGATCTTAGGAACACGAGCATGAACCTGCTTGTAGTCCACAGCTGGCATTTGACTGTTTTCAGTAGCTTTGCATCAGGGATCAAATAAACCGTGGGATTTTACAGCACTCTGAATCTCTTTGAATTAATGCAAACATAAATATGTGTGAAAAAATGAAACGCCATCTCCCCGTTTCCCCCCTCGCTCGTCAGCCGAGCTGTCTCTGTAGCGGAGCTGACAGCCGGTGTCCGCCGCGTTTGTCACTGCCCTGTCCTCCTGCCCACAGCGTCAAAGGAAGGGCTTGTTCGTCCTGCCTTGGAGATCAAGATATCAGCAGACAATTGATTTTCCTCCCTCTTCTCGTTAGTGAGCTCTGACACTTAATAAACCATATATTTCCACTCTCGGGGTAAGCAAAACACTCAGACAGTGCCTGTCAGAGAGGGCTGGGAGGGGGAATTAATCTTTATGGAAAATCAATAACTGGAGCAGAGAAATTGGCAGAACCCAAATTAGAAGTTGCCAGCAATTTCTGTCTTCGTATTTCACGTCCACTGCGTTTCTGAACCAGTTGTTTGCTGCAGGGGACCGGGAGGAGGACGGACCCCACGCCTGGCTCTTCCTGCGCTGCTGCCAGCCGGGACCGCGCGGGTGCAGCCGGGTGTCGGGCTTGGGGCAGCTCTTCGGGCAGCGCCTGGGCCAAGGTCGTCCCTGTCCCAGGGACCCGGGCTGGCCACGCTGTGCTGCTTTCTGCACGGGGTCGTGTCGCTGTCATGAAAGTCCACCAGTGTCACCAGCTCCTCCGGGGTTCCCGACTGTCACCAACTCCTCCAAGGTTCCTGACTGTCACAGCTCCTCCAAGGTTCCTGACTGTCACAGCTCCTCCAGGGTTCCTGACTGTCACCAGCTCCTCCAAGGTTCCCGACTGTCACCAGCTCCTCCAGGGTTCCCGACTGTCACAGCTCCTCCAAGGTTCCCGACTGTCACCAACTCCTCCAAGGTTCCCGACTGTCACCAGCTCCTCCAAGGTTCCTGACTGTCACCAGCTCCTCCAAGGTTCCCGACTGTCACCAGCTCCTCCGGGGTTCCTGACTGTCACAGCTCCTCCAAGGTTCCCGACTGTCACAGCTCCTCCAGGGTTCCTGACTGTCACAGCTCCTCCAAGGTTCCCGACTGTCACCAACTCCTCCAAGGTTCCCGACTGTCACCAGCTCCTCCAAGGTTCCTGACTGTCACCAGCTCCTCCAGGGTTCCTGACTGTCACCAGCTCCCCCAGGGTTCCTGACTGTCACAGCTCCTCCAGGGTTCCTGACTGTCACCAGCTCCTCTGGGGTTCCCGACTGTCACCAGCTCCTCCAGGGTTCCCGACTGTCACAGCTCCTCCAAGGTTCCCGACTGTCACCAGCTCCTCCAGGGTTCCTGACTGTCACCAGCTCCTCCAGGGTTCCTGACTGTGTCCCTGCGTCCCCGAGTGGCACCCGTAGCAGGAGCAGGACCTCCGGAGCAGGGCTGCCCATCAGCGGGCTGCCCCGAGCTGCTTCACGTCCCAGTGTCACAAGGGGGTGAATGATCTCCTCGCCGCTTGCTCCCCGTTTCACCGGTGTCTCAGATACCTGAAATAAATTACACCTTCCGGATAGATCCCAAAGCTAAATCCTCGCCGCACACCGGTGAGCTTGCTTTGCTCCTCAGGCTGGGATTCAGAAGGCTCGCTCTGAGCAGGAAGAGGGATGCAAGTTAAGGAACCCATGGAGGGGGGGAAACTGCTCTCCTGGGATGCAAAGACCCCAGCTGGACCAGGCCAGGAAGGAGTTAATTGTGTCCCCGAGGCAGCAGTTATCTCCAGCTCATTACACCCGCTAATGACGTGCTGGGAGGGAGCCCCACAGCCCGGACCTGCTGGAGTTTGGGGTGGCTGCTTGCCTGCAGCAAGCCAAGAGGTTTGAGGGTTTGGAGGCTGGATTGGGGTGGAGATCTTCCGCGGTCGGTGCCCAGCCGTGAGCTCTGCGACGTGCAGGGCTGAGCACTCGGGACTTCCTGCGGCAGGGAGCCTGCGTGCCTTCGCTCTGCTGAGGGTTCCATGGCTGGACAGCCCGGACGGGTCCTCGCCACCGCAGGGGGGTCCTGGGGCAGACAACGCTCCGCTCTCCGGCGGTGACATGGATTTCAGTGCCCCGACGCGTGCGCGGGGCGTGAGAGGTGGGAGCTCGGCTGGAGGGGTTGGGTTGCCGATGTGCTAGCTCAGGGAGGTTGTGGAGTCTCCTTCTCTGGAGATATTCAAGACCCGCCTGGACAAGATCCTGTGCAGCCTGCTGTGGGTGACCCTGCTTCGGCAGGGGGGTTGGACTGGGTGACCCACAGAGGTCCCTTCCAACCCCTACTATTCTGTGATTCTGCGATTCTGTGATTCTGAGATGGAGCGGGGTCATGGCAGCTCCTTTGTCCTGCTGGAAGTTCACCAAAAGCCCGTTCAGCTAGCCTTGTGCTGTGCTGCGCGCTGCAAGGCGTTCGTCCTTGAGCGTGGGTTCAAGGCAGGCGGCGGTGTCCCAGAGCCCACGAGACAGCCCTTGCTGGCAGGCTCACCCCCCTTATTCCGGGAAAACCCAGAATCACAGAATCACAGAATGGTAGGGGTTGGCAGGGACCTCTGGGGTCCCCCAGCCCAACCCCCTGCCCAAGCAGGGTCACCCAGAGCAGGCTGCACAGCACCGCGGCCAGGCAGGGCTGGAATATCTCCAGAGAAGGAGACTCCACAGCCTCCCTGGGCAGCCTGGGCCAGGGCTCCGGCACCCTCAGAGGGAAGAAGTTCTTCCTCGGGTTCAGCTGGAGCTTCCTGTGCCTCAGTTTGTGCCCGTTGCCCCTTGTCCTCTCACTGGGCACCACTGAAAAGAAAAACCCCCCGAGAGGGTCACGCTTGCTTGGATTTGGGGCAGAAAGCGAAGATGAGAAGCGGGAAACTTGCTGAGCCTGCAGCCTGGTCCCCTGGTCGTCGCCGCGGTCAGCCCCGCTCGGGGCTGGCGGGGAGCGCAGCCGGGCTGACGTCAGGACACGGCGACGCTGGCGAGCCGGGATGTGAAAGCGGCTCCAGGATTCGTCCTGCTGGGACCATGGTGACGGCACCTTTCATACCCACGGGCAGAGCTGAGCCCGCGTCCCGTGATTTATCACCTGGCTGGCTCCTGCTCCCTCCCATCTCGGCGCTGGCGCGTTGGTCCACAGCCCAAAGCTTCGCTCCCATGGCAGCCTCCGGGGAAGGCCGGGGCTGCAAACCCCAGGGCGTGAGCGCGGCAGGGGCAGTTATTTCTTGCCATCAAAGGCTCAGGGAATATTCCGTGGTGTTCCCAAACGCAGGGCCCAGTATTGGGGCAATTCTGCGTGACAAGGAGGAGCTGAGCAAGATACCAGCCTTGGCTTTGTGGAAGAGGGGGGGGGGTAAACCCTGCACACCCACTTTCGTGCCCCTCACTCATTTCTGGAGGGGGAACGAGCGCCTTTCGCAACACCACAGACGCTGGCCCTTCTCGGGTCGACACAGCAGCGGCTCCGGAGGCGGCTCCGGGCAGAGGGAGCGGAGCTGGAGCGCGGAGCAGCGCGTTGCTGGGTCCGGCTCTGCGGCTGCCTGCAGGGATGCTCGTCCCGGGGGGCCTCATCCAGCCCTGATGCTGGGGCTGGGGGCTGTGGCACCGCGTGGCAGTGGTCCATGGGGGGTCTGCGACACGCGGCCGGAGCAGGGAGTTGTTCTGGGAAGGCTGAAACCTCCGGCCCCGGCAGCGGGAGAGCCAGGGTGAAGCCATGCCCGTGTCAGCCCATCCATCCATGGGGCCAAGCTCTTTCCAGTGGTGCCCAGTGACAGGACAAGGGGCAACGGGCACAAACTGGAGCAGAGGAAGCTCCAGCTGAACCCGAGGAAGAACTTCTTCCCTCTGAGGGTGCCGGAGCCCTGGCCCAGGCTGCCCAGGGAGGCTGTGGAGTCTCCTTCTCTGGAGATATTTCAGCCCCCCTGGCCGCGGTGCTGTGCAGCCTGCTCTGGGTGACCCTGCTTGGGCAGGGGGTTGGGCTGGGGGACCCACAGAGGTCCCTTCCAACCCCTACGATTCTGTGATTCTGTGATCTCTGCCGCTCGCAGGCTGGTCCCGGGGGGAAGCGCCGGCTTTGGCAGCTCTGAGAGGGGCTGGAGGCGGATGCAATTTGGGAGAGCAAGATTCCCGTGCAAAACCTGTAAAAAAAAAACAAAGTTCTTGGCTGAGAAGCTTGTTTAAAGATCCTGTCTCTGGCAGAGGAAATCAGGGCTTAATCCCCTCCCTCGCTGCTCGCCTCCCAGCGCGTCTCCGCGAGTGCTGGGTCCCCAGTGGAGCGCAGGCTGTTAGCTCTGCCAGGACCCCAGCTGGGGACGAGAGGTGGCTTTTGCTGGTGGAACCGAGAGGGGCCTGGAGTGGCTCTGGGTGACACTGCTGCCTCTGCCACACGCGGTCCCCGCAGCGGGGAGAGGCGGGTGGGGTGGGCACCCTGCACCCTGCGCAGCTCTGCAAACGGGTCTTGGAGGCAGAGAGCGGGCAAAAAATATCTCTTTGGCTTTCTGACTCGGCCGCCCGTCTTTCCTGAAGCCTTGGCTGGAATCGGGAGGCGGTTTGGGCGTTGCTGCTCCCCCTGCTCCATCCCCCGGGTCCCCTGGGCAGGGCTGGCACCCCTGGGGGCTGCCTGGGCTTTCTGCGGGTGGAAGGACAGGGTGGTCGTGGCCACCCCACGCGTGTGGGTCTGTGCTGTCCAAGCAGGGGCTGGGGACCTGCTGGGATGCTGTGTGCAACGGGATGAAATGTATTTAACGAGTGACAGCTTGATGCCATCCACAGCCGTATCCGACCCAGCACCGGGGCCGTCCCTGCGCCAAGGACCCCCACGACCGTCCCAAAACCGAACGGGGGGGGGGACGGAGCGTGGGCAGGGTCCATCCTCGTGCCTCGGTGGGGACAGCAGAGCCCCCGCTCGCCGGCTTTCGCGTTTCATCGTCACCTCCACCCGCACGAAGAGCCGCGGCTGAGTCATCTCCTGGCTAAATGGAGTGTGTGGGCTCAGCACGGCTTTAGCTCTTCATCCTCTGCTTTGCTGGAGCCTGACACGGGGTAAAATGGAGCTGTTAATCAATGCGGAGACAAGTCCTGTGCCAATAAAACAGCCCTTGCTCTCCTCCTACCAGCTCGAGCAGCCGGTGTCTCTCTGCGGCCCGGCAAGGACCGCTTAAGTGCCTGCTGCTTGAGGAGCTCAAGAGATCTTAAAAGAAATACGGCCTTCCATTCCGCAGCGGATGACTTAGTGCTCTCAGCCAGAGCCTCTGCGGAGAGGCGGCTCTCGAAAACGTCCCTGCCACGCGTCGAAGCGGGGAGAGGGCGAGCGAAGCGACGGCGGCAGCGTCCCGCCTCCGCTCGCTGACGTTAAACCCCTCCGCGGTGGGGTTCGTGCTCGCCCAGCCGGCACAGGACCGCGACCGGCCTCGTGGCCGCGGTGCCACGGGCTGCCCTGCCCATGCCACCCTCACCCTGCTCCCCGCTCCCCGCCCGGCCGTGGGCTTCGCCTCCTGCGCCACGTGCCCGGTCCCCGGGGAGCGGCAGGGCAGGCGATGGCTGCTGCCGGGGTACTTTTGTCAGCTATCAAGTACTTCAAGCATCTCCGTGGAGTTCAGCAGCCCTCTTTGCATACAAAACAGCAGGTCTCCAGAGAGCAAATCGGGAGCGAAACGCTTCTCCTGGTGACTGACACCAACCTCGCTCTGCTAATGATGTTAAAAGCTTCTCGGCTGTGCCGTGCGGTCACCTGCTCTCACGGCTTCTCGCCCGCAGCACACGTGCGAGGTGACCCCGGCTCCCGCCCCACGCTCCTGCGGGATCTCACCTCCATCACGTCCGAGCTGAGGGGAGCTGGGGCCGTGGGAGCACCCGGAGCCCGGTACGTGACTGTCCCAGGGACGTGCACGATGCCGTGGACCTGGAGGCCGGCAAAGCGACCCTTGTCGATGGTGGAGCTTAAAGCTGAGGAGCAGAAGGAGCCCCCTTGGAGGAGCAGCGGCATTCGTGCTGGGGAGTTTGGGGGTGACAGCACGTGGTGGGGGGCAGCGAGCCGTGACCGGGGCAGCGGGATTACGCTGCGTCTCTGCAGGCGAGGTTGAAGCGTGCATCTCCCCACAAACCTTTCCTCTGCCGCGTCGCCTCCTCTTCCTCCTCCGGCGGGATGCCAGCGATGGGGACGCGGAGCCGGAGACGGTGGCAGGGCCCCCCCTGCTCCCCAGCCCGTGGCGATGGTGTGGCACGGCCGCTCTCGTCACCAGCACTGGGACAGTCTCGGGGCTCGTCCCGCACCCACTGCCGGTGCGAGCGGAGCCGACCCGGCCCCTTCCCTGCCCGTGGGCAGGATGCTCGGGGCAGGACCGGGGGATGTGCCAGCACCCGGGTGGGCTGCCCTGGCAGTGGGTGCCATGCAGCCAATGCCCCTCAGCCCCGAGATAACCCAGCTGGAAGCTGCGGGGCTGGGGGAAGTGTCGCTCAGCCCCCCCCTTGCTTGCCTGCCGGCGAGCGGGGCGGCTCTGGCCCCTCGGCATCGCTGCGGCTGGGGCCAACCAGCCCCGCCGCGGCCCCGCTGCGCTGAAAGCGACCATTTCAGGTCCCTGTCGGCAGCGATCAGGGAGCACAATGCTGACGGCCACGCGGCCGGCGGTGCTGGGGCTGCCGGGGGGCAGCGGGATGGGGGCCCGGGGCACTGAGCACAGCCCGGAGCTGGCGCTGCAGCCGCCCCGGCTCGCATGAGGCTGCGGGGCTGTCACGCAAGGGCTGGCGAGCGGTCGTGCACGGCCCCGCATGCTGGGACACCCTGTGTCCCTCGCCGGCTCGGGTGGCCCCAAGCTGCTCGGCACCCGCGAAATCGCTGGCTGCCGTTCCCTGCGCCAAGGAAAATGTCTCATGGCCACAGGATGCGGCTCAGCCCCGCTGCGCTGCTCCCATCAGGGATGGCAGCCGTGAGATGAGCCAGCAGCGTGCCCTGGGTGCCCAGAAGGGCAGTGGGATCCTGGGGTGCATGAGGAGGAGTGTGGGCAGCAGGGCGAGGGAGGTTCTCCTCCCCCTCTGCTCTGCCCTGGGGAGGCCCCATCTGCAGCGCTGGGTCCAGTGCTGGGCTCACCAGTTCAAGAAAGATGAGGAGCTACTGGAGAGAGTCCAGTGGAGGGCTATGAGGATGAGGAGGGGACGGGAGCATCTCTGCTACGAGGAGAGGCTGAGGGAGCTGGGCTTGTTCAGCCTGGAGAAGAGAAGGCTGAGAGGGGACCTTAGAAATGCCCATAAATATCTGCAGGGTGGGGGTCAGGAGGACGGGGCCAGACTCTTCCCAGTGGTGCCCAGCGCCAGGACAAGGGGCAACGGGCACAAACTGGAGCAGAGGAAGCTCCAGCTGAACCCGAGGAAGAACTTCTTCCCTCTGAGGGTGCCGGAGCCCTGGCCCAGGCTGCCCAGGGAGGCTGTGGAGTCTCCTTCTCTGGAGATATTCCAGCCCCGCCTGGCCGCGGTGCTGTGCAGCCTGCTCTGGGTGACCCTGCTTGGGCAGGGGGTTGGGCTGGGTGACCACAGAGGGCCCTGCCAACCCCTGCCATGCTGGGATTTCGTGAGATGTCAGCTGGAGACAGGGTTACGGGGGCTCACGGCTGCTGTGACCGGCTTCGTTTCGGTCTGTGCACCGGGGCGTTGGGGCAGAGGATCTGTGCAAGGGGAGGAAATATTTGTGGCTACCAAAGCAGCGATTCTGCAGGGCATTTTCCCAGCTGGGTTTGCGGCTGCCTCCGGAGCGGGTGCTCGGCTGGGCGAGGGGCTGCTCATCCTCTGGCTCCCGAGGAAGGGGCCGCAGGGGAGGTGTTTCCGCAGGCGGAGGCCGAGCCTGCCTGCCCCGCCAATCGCCGTGCCCTACTTGGTGCCTGCATGGGAACGGGGCTAATCCTAATCCGGGGCGAGGATAACCGGGTGCTGCGTGCCAGGGAGCCACGCTCCGCTCGGCACCGGCCACCGTGCCTTGGATCGGTGCCCCAGGGCCAGGCCAGCGCGCCCAGCCCGGCTCAGCCAGACCTGCCCCCCGCGCCGGAGCCGGCAGCGACGCGGGGCTCGGCGTGCCCACCGCTGCTCGGGGCTCCCCTTCCTCACAGACCGCTGCCGGCAGCACGGCCCAGGACAAAAGCACAAAACTTCTGTTTCAAGTCGCGTGTGGCTTTTCAACCCCAGCAAATATCTTTATTCACACAAACGTCTCTTAATTTACAACGCCTCTGCCACTCATACACGTCAGGGTATCCACAGTGTTTAAAGAATTTAAATAGAACGTATCATACCAACCCGAGTAAACCAAGTACAAAAAATATTTATATAAAGTTGTTCACACATAGGTCCTAGATTACCAGCTTCTGTGCAAAGAAAAAAAAAAAAAAGAAAAATACAGGTTCATTTACTAATATAATTATCTTTAGTTTGGAGTCTGGGTTTAAGCCTCCTGCTCTTGCTCGCTCGGCGCGGGGTCTGCAGGGAGCAGGGCTGGGCTGGGTGCCCCCGTCCCGGGACTCGCCCAGCGCTGCTGCGGCCCCGGCGCTGCCGGGAAGCGGCTCTGCCAGCTGCTGGGGCTGGCTGGATGCGGGAGCTGAAGGCCCGGGATGGGGACAGGCGCCGGGACGGGGACACCCACCCCTACCTTTTGGCCTGGGCATCGCCCTCGGGGCTAAAAGCGCTTGGGCAGACTGCAGGGAAATGGGGTCTGTCACAGCGCAGCTCCCCGCGCTTCCCCCCAGCTGCGCCCACCGCCCCGACACCCTGCTCTGAGGGGTGAAATGCTTCTGGGGGCGAGGGGCCAGACGCTGGGACGCGCCCGGGTACCAGCTGAGCCCCGGCACAGCTCTCCCCACCACCGGCAAAGGCTCCCGGCAGCGCGAGCATCAACCGAGGGAGCCAGGGGCTCTGCTGCCCGGATCCTGCCCCTCCGCCAGGCCGGGCTGACGGGATGGGAGGCTGCGAGGAGCCGGGGTGAAGCACGCGGGGCCACGCCGGTGCGGGGCTGAGCACCGCGCCGCAGCAGCATCACCCCCCTCACCCCGGGCAGCCGTAGCGTGAGGGAACGGAGGAGAGCAGCAACGCCTTTCCCTGCTCTCGTGCCCTGCAGAAAGCCCAGGGACACGCGTCCCAGCCTGTGCCCTGCGGCAGCTGCCCCACGACGCTCACCAGGCTTAAACCCAGACTCGGTACTGCACACGGAGGAGACACGCAACGCGCACAACGGAGGATTTCCACAACGATGGTAATGCTTGTTTTAAGTCTTATTGCTCCAGAAAGGCTCGGGGAGCCTGATATGTGAAGGAGCTGGGTCCTGAGGAGTGAAGGAAGACCACAGGGGTAACTCTTTATCTGTCACTAGCACTGCTGAAGCCCAAACACAGCAGCAAGGGGACAAGGGGAGCTAACCTAACCCCTCCAGGGTAGAGCCACCTCTGCCGTCCTCCCCACGGACCGAAGCCGGCCGGGAGGTCCCCGTGACACCCGCACGAGGCTGGCAGCGGCGGCCTTGCTGCAGGCTGGTGCAGATAACACGTTTCCCAATCCTCCTGAGACTTGGCTTGATCCCCCCACCCACCCCACATCCCTCTTGTAAACAGCGTAGTCAGAAGTAAACAGTTTCGTACAATCACTCCCCCCGGGCGGGCACCGGCCGGGGCCCCGCAAGCCCGGAGGGCGGTGGGGTCTCACCAGAGGGTGCCTGGCTCCCCCCCATCCCCCCCAACTGACCAGGTCCCCCCACCCCCGGATCCTCGCTGCAGCCAGGAGATGGAGACAGCCTGGCCTGGGCGCCCGGCTGCAGGCTCGGTGCCGCTTTCCTAAGCCGGGGTTTTCGCAGCGGCGCATCGTGATGCCAAAAACATCTTCGGTGGAGGGAGAAGTTCAGAGCCAGCGGGAGCTGGGCAGGGGATGCCCGATCCACCCAGCTGGGAAGAGAAGCCCAAACGCTCCCGGTCCCACAGCACGTGCAGGTCGGAGCTCTTCCCCGTGCCCACCCTGTTCTACAAGGAGCGCTGGTCTGGGCCAAACGAACTGGGAGGAGAGATGCTAGGAGCTGTAAACACAAGGCAGGTTCCCACGTAATCTGGGGAGTCGAGCACAAACAGCAGCAAAATCACCAGGGAGAAACGCTCTCGAAAGGACAAACTAACCAGGGAAACAGCCACGCTGGCCAGAGGCTGGCAGCCCCAGGCCCCGTCCTCGGAAGTGTTCGCTAAATGCTAAGTAAGGCACTACGGTCTAGCTCGCTAACACCAAGCTGCTGGAAAAACACATCTGCGACGCAAAAGCTGGAGACGTGTGGTTTGAAGAAGGCCTGAAGCAGCGGTGGACTCCGAGGGCTGACCGTGGCGGGGCTCGCCCGGACGCTGCCTGCCAGGCGTGCTCCCGGCCCCGCAGAGGAGCAGGCTGGAGGCAGCGGGTCCGGCGAGCAGCTCACCACCTTCCACCTCCACACCCTGCATTTCAGGCTTGGTTTCCACACATGGAAACCCCCTGCTAGGAAGCTCCCTTCTCCTGGGGTGTAACGCCCGGCGAGGGGCCCTTCCAGCCGGGAAAGCCGCACGAGCAGGGCTGGGAGGGCAAAGCCCCCTCACCGCACCCGTTCAAGCCAGGGTTAGGTTATAACAGTTGTAACAGTCAGGAGCAAAGGCTCTGTCAGGAAGGATGGTTCAGGCTCAGGGCACTAACGCTACACTTGGGAGCTTCGGGGTTCAGCCCTCGCCCCACCGCAGCCTTCCCGGGCGATGTGCAGGGCTCTGCAAGCCCTCCCCGGGAGCTGGGGGAGAAACCCGCCCGCAGCTCCTCGGCACGGCGGCGGCGGGGATCCGCTGCTAGAGAGAAACGAGAGCGGCCAAGGCCCGGAGAGAGCTCTGCAGCCAGAGCCCAGCACAGCGCCCACAGACCAACCCCAAACTGCTCCAACCCCGGCGACCAGCCTGGAAGGAGTCTGTACAGTCACGGTCTGGCTGGGGCTGGCCACAGCCCACGGAAGCATCCCTGCACACAAACAGAAGAGCAGCGTGGGAACAGGGGCTTGGCGCCGAATTCGTGCTGTCCAGACCTCCACAAGCCACAGACACACGGTCTGGAGCCTCCTGGCATCGTCCTCCTACGAGGGACGCGGCCTTCCTGCAGCGACAGCCTTAGCTTTGTGTCCTGGAATAGATGGAAGAGAAAAAAGCAACCCCTCCCTCCTTTCCCTGCTTTAGCTCTGCCCTGGCCCACGAGCATTGGCTGCGTTTCCGTTCATCCCCATGAGGTCAGCACACGTGGAGGTGCTGCCCGTTCAGAGGAACCTTCCAGTGATGGCACAGGAAAGCTGGAGCCTGCACGCAGACCAGGGGCAGTTCCCAGGGACGAGGGGTTTGGGGGGACCCTCTCCTGCCTGCAGCCCTGGCCAGCGCTGGCTGCAGCGAGGGCTGAGCTCCAGGCAGCTCGGGAGCAACGCCGGGTCACAGCAGCCCGCTCCCCGAACCGCTGCCGGGCAATTTAGCCTGGTGAGAAACGCTTCAGTTGGTTCAGAACCTGCAGGGTGGAGGAGAGGTGCTCCTTGACATCGCATTTACAGTGAGCAAAGTCTAAAGACCATCAACACGGGGTCAGCCCCAGAATATTAGTGTTGCTCCAAATACAGGCTAGGAAATCGAGTATTAACTGCACAGCCTGAGGTTGCAGTCCCCTTACCTGAGCCCTACTGTAACCAAACCCAAACAGCAGCATGGCCTCTTCCCTCCTGGCGACAGCTGTCTAGCAGGGGAAAGCGTTTCGCGGGAGGCTGGAATCCAGCTCGGGAGCCATCCAGGCCAAACCTCCCCCTCTCCCAGGTACTGTTTCTAACCATGGAAGTTTGGCATTAAACGGATCCGAGCAGCGGGCTGCTTTCTGTTTCGCTCCTACGCAGATGACGCCCACCTGGAAACGTCCTTACGGGCTCCCGCTGCCCTCTGTGCAGAAAGACAGTAACAACCCTCACTGGAGAAACCCAGCTCGGAGAGAAGGCGGCTCTGCCCGCCGCAGCAGCAGACCTCCTTGCCGAACGGCTTTCCAGCTTGCTCATGCTACTCGATCCTCACGTCAGGGCAGCATCCCCCCTACTCAGAAGCTGCCTGGCTAGGAAGTTCGTTAGCTGCTTGCAACACGTGGTCCGAGAGACTCACTTTTCCTAAAGCACTGCACTCCCAGGGCAAACCTAGCAATCGCTTTGCTCCCATTTTCCCTAGGTGAAAGCAAGAGCTTTAAACCCAAAGCTGTGCCCAGCCAGACTCAGAGCTGGTGCCTGGCACGCACCTTGCTGCCGGGCTGCCGATTCCTACCTGCTTAAGGAACCAGATCTTCTCTAGAAACACCTACGGAGTCAACGGCAGCGCAGGAGACGTGGGGAGGGCAGGGCAGGGGCAGCTCTGCTCTCTGGATCTTGTTTGGAAGTCTCGTGAGCGTGATAGCTGCCAGCTTGTGCTCTTCTGCAGGCCCCTGCAGCCCCCTCCCGCACCCCCAGAACACCTCCTCCCAACAAAACGAAGTAACACCCAAAGATTTCACATTGCCAGAGATCGTGCAGACCAGGGATCTTCTGTATTGTCATCTTCCCTTAGCTTTGACTTCCCTCGTTGCACATAAATAATGGAGATTATCGGTCCCTGGTAAATAAATCTGCAAGAAAAACAAGAAAGGAGAAGGAGAGGTCAGGTGTGTCAGCGGTTCTGTCCCAGTTACGACATTGTGATGGCCCACCAGCCCTCCCACTGCCACCCAACCCAGACCACAGGTAGGTAAAGCAAGCAGGATCGCTGGTTCGCTGCGCTCGCTGCACCTCTCCTTTCACTCCCAGGCCTTAATTAAAGCCTCATTTAAGGGCCAGGGAGAACTTGAGACGAGCACGCGGCTTCTCATCACACAGCCCCAAACCACGACTGCAAACAGCAACGCCCATGAACAACTGCACCGGGCGGAAGGCGCAAGGGTAACGGGGCTGGCGCCGGAGTCGTTTGGCTGCTGGATGGAAGGGCTGGAGGACAGCGCTGCGGAGAGGGCACCCGCTCCCACAGCCTCCCCACTGGTCCCAGTTAGCTGGAGAGTTTCCAGCCACCGCTCTCTCAGGAGCGACGCGGGCAGAGCCCTGCGCAGAGCACGCTGCCCCGGTGCCCCGGCGCATGGGCTGAGCCGGGACGGTTCGGCTGGGGCTCCGGCATCGCCCCGCACGCCGGTAACACCCCATCCCGCGGGGCTCGCCACGCTGACAGCCCGGCTGGAACGAGGACGAGCGGGACCGCAGCAGAGCCCGGTCTCGAGGGTCCCCGTGACGCGCCCGTGAGCTCCCGGTGCTCCCCTGGGAAAGCAGAACCAGGGGATGCCCTGCGCCGCTCACCCGCTGTCGGCAGCAGCTCTGCAGAGGAGGTTAAAATCCATTTCAGTGCGACTAAAAGCAGAGCAGGGCGGGTTCACGGCACGGCCACGCTGCCATTGCCACAGCCCACGAGGGTGCTCGGTACCAGGGATTTTAGGGAGGAACGGGCAGATCTTTGCTGTGCCAGTCTCTGCTCTGGCCAAAGTCCCAATGTACAGCATCCACGTGGTCCCTGTAGCACCGAGGGTGCTGCAGCGATCCCCCCCAGCCCCGGCACAGTACCCTCCTGTCCCAGCTCGGAGACACAGCAATGCTCAGCTCTGCACAGAAGCCACCAGTATTTTCCTCCCAGTTTGTTTGCAACCCAGCAAATTCCCTGCGGGCATCCCATCCAGCAGCGGGGCTGGACCCGGCAGAGGAACAGCGGACGTGCACGTGATGGCACCTCCGTATGGGACACGCATCACCCGGGATGTCACAGCCGTCAGCGGAGGCACCAGGAGAGGCTGGGGGCTGTTCGAGGACAGCTGGGACCCAGCAGCCGGACAGAGGGAGCTGGGGGTCCCCACGCTGCTGCCAGCTCTGCTCACCGGCTGCCACAGCGTGGGACAGGGCTGGGAGTCACGAAAACACTTTTAGCCTGGAGAAGGCTGAGGGGACCTTAGAAATGCCTCTAAATATCTGCAGGGTGGGGGTCAGGAGGACGGGGCCAGGCTCTTTCCAGTGGTGCCCAGCGACAGGACAAGGGGCAACGGGCACAAACTGGAGCAGAGGAAGCTCCAGCTGAAGATGAGGAAGAACTTCTTCCCTCTGAGGGTGACGGAGCCCTGGCCCAGGCTGCCCAGGGAGGCTGTGGAGTCTCCTTCTCTGGAGATATTCCAGCCCCGCCTGGCCGCGGTGCTGTGCCCCCTGCTCTGGGTGACCCTGCTTCAGCAGGGGGTTGGGCTGGGTGACCCACAGAGGTCCCTTCCAGCCCCTGCCATGCTGGGATTCTGTGAACCTTCAACCCAAGGGGAGGGCCCTGCTTCACTTCGTCACCCCTCGCGCTATGCACGGCTGGTAATTTTCCAGGAGTGAACAGCATTTTAATTTTTGCCCCAAACATGAGCTCTGAGCTCAGACAGTTACATGGAAAAACCTGAGAGGGGTGGATTTAGCTCCCCGCTTCGGCAGGGGCAGGTCCTCTCCCACCAGGACCGAGCGAGGGGCTCTGCGGAGACACTGGGCAACAGCGACAGAGCAGCAGGAGAGACTTGCTGAAGACAAACAGCCACTGCCCGGCAAATGACTCAAACCCCTCAGCTCTAGGAAATCTCATTAAAGAAACCCGTGCCCGAAGAACGCATTTCTAGAGGAAGAGGCTGCCTCTGCGGCTTGGAGCAGAGCCAGGGCCACGGACGCGCTGCGCTTCAGGAGGGGTGAACCAGGAGATGCCTCCTTTGCAGGCTGCGACCCGACAAAACGCCTTTCTGTAGGAGCAGGCGGGCGCGCGAGAGGCACCCGGACACCAGGTCAGGGGCGACCGCCCCAGGAATTTTCTGGAAGGTCTCTCCTATGGTGCAGCTTCATCAGCACACAGGGCAGCGCTCCCGCTCGGGCTTCCCCAGAGCAGGAGCATTTTCAGGGCAGGTGCTTGCTTGAGCAGCCCTGAGCTCGCAGCTCTGGGACAGGACAGCTCGCTCCACTGACGCACGTTGTTTCAGGGGCTTGTTCCAAGAGCTTTAACCCCTCCACTGATGCCACTTATAGCTTTAATCAGCTCAAACGTTCATTTGGCATCAGCAGAACACGAACCAGCAGCCTGTGGAATCCTCATCCAGCACCTAACGACACCGTGGGTCCCGGCAGATGGGAGGTGGCCATGCCGTCTGCGTGGCAGCAGAGGACTCAGCGCAGGGGAGGGCGATAACCCAGCACCTTCTGCTGTTAATCCCATTATCTGCCCCTGCGTGGGAACACAGGGTACAAGGGAAGCAGGCCAAGAGCCCGCTTTATCTCCTAAGTTCTTCCTCATGCCCCGTACGTCTACCTGTGACGCACTTCTCGGGAGCTCCCTTCTATCCAAGCGCAGCGACCTCGCCCGGGAGGGACAGCGGGGTGACGGCGAAACGCAAACACTGACACACATCTGGCCAGCGGTGATGTGATCCAACCCATCCACGGGGCCCTGCTGCTCCCCAGGTGGCATCACCGCTGCCCAGGAATATGTCACCGCTCTGCGGGGTGGCCTGCGATGCTGCACCCGCTGCTACGGCCAAGAAGAGGAACCGACCTTGCTTTTACTGTCCCGTGGCTTTTCTCCACGCCAAGATTCACCAACCACACTGAAAACAGCCTGCAGCCAAACCCAACATTGTTTCAGAAACGAAACCGCTGTCCTGGTCCTTGACTTGCTCACCTGTGCCTGGCCAGCGGGGTCAGGACACGTTTCCCACACGGTGGAACTCGAGTTGAGTGGTACCAACGGACGAGACCAAGCCTGGCGCAACAGCCCTGCTCACAGAGAGAGATGCTGCTGAAGGGCGCCCGATCCCTGCCCTCCAGGTCTGCAGTCCTGCAGGGCAGCGGTTTCGCAGCGGTGCTCAGGAGCGGCTGGGGACAGCACCAGAGGGCTCGCGCCGGGGACAGATGCCATCACGCAGGGAGAGCAGATGGGCTTGGTCAGCAGCAGCTCCCGCTGCATTTTGAAAACGCAAAGAGGAGAACAGTGCCAACGCAAACAGTTACTGCCAGCTGAAACTGGAATGGTCAAAACCAGTGACAGAGGAGGAGGAGGAGTGCTGGAGTGAGGCAGGCTGGCCTCGGCTGTCAGACACCTTCCTGCTGGAGATGCTGCAGTCTGCACCACACCGCACGCACGGACTCCTCACCTTCGCCTTGAGCACCCACCCCAAAAATCAGACCTGCTGTTGTACCCACAGCGAAAGTATCACCCAACATGACCTACCAGAACAAGCTGCCTTCTACACTGACCACAACCACTGCAGTTTGACCTCCTGTGTGAACTAAAACCACAAAGTTCTTTAAATATCTAACTGTAGGTGGTGGGTGATGCTGCCACCGGCTCCCCTGGTAACCCCGTTTCTGTGGCCAAGACCACTGGTGCCAATCTGGCAAGCAGCAACCAGCCAGGTCCTCTCGCTGCGCCTCACTCCTCACTGACTTGTCCAAGACTGCTCAGTCCACACTGCCCAGACCCACAGCGTTAGAGGGTCCCACTGGAGCAGCGTCCACGGGAGGCCCCTCACCTGTGCTGGGGAACTCAGAGAGCAGCTACAAAAGAGACACACAAAAAGATGGTCACGTTGCAGGAAAGGAGAGAGCAGCCCCAACCTCCCCATGCCAACAAGGAGGGGTGAAGTGTTTCCCAGCCTGCGGTGCAGTCAGGGTGCTGGGCTACCCCACGGCAATCTAAAGGCATCAGCAGGCACCCAGCACAACCCAGCCACCCCCCAGCCGTACTGGAAAGGCTTTTGTCCTCTTAGCCCAAAAGGCACAATTTGGGGACAGCGATCTCAGGCTTTAAACTCCTCTGCAGAAGGTGGGGAAGCACAGTGTTCCAATAAGAGAAGACCCTCATTTTGCCCAGGGAAATGCTGCCCACCTCTGCCGGACCTACCGCCCCGGGGCCACCAGCAGCACTGGCGAGGGGAGGATGGAGAGAAGCACGCCCATCTCCACCCCAAACACCCTGGTGCCCGGCAGAAACCAAGCCAGAAACTCTTTCCCGGTTGAGAAGTGACATTTCACATCTACATTCTGGACGGGTGACAGAGCGTGCTGACTGGCAGGTGCCTGCAGCATCCGCAGCAGAACGGAAGGCAGAGCTGCCGGGACACGAAGCAAAATCAGAAGAGGTCAGCAGCATACCAAAGAATAAGCAAAAACCTGATTGCCTGCGTCAGGGAGGGTTAGAGTTTTCCAGTTATGACATGAACCAAGGCTGAGCAGGGTCTGAAGCTGCCCTGGGGAAGAGGAACCCACGCACGACCCCGCAGCCCCATGAGCTACACGCCAGCGCCACAATTCAGTTGGAAGAGGTTACTTGAGTTTCTCGGTCAACTTTAAGTACCTGAGAGCAGAATTCAGATTCAGGCCCTGCCCTAAATCCCACTTTAAGCTTCTCAAGCGGGTTTCCGATTTAAGATTCGCGTTTGATAACAGCCAGAGGCAGGCCGACCTGAATACGCAGCTACGCAACGCATGAGGAAACCCCCCCGGGAGAGCACACCGAGCATTCCGCCGCCCCAGAGGGCAGCCAGAGGAACGCTCCCCCCGGCGCAGCGCTCGGGGTTGGCGGGGGACACATGGCCCGCGCCGGGCTCCGACCCGGGCCGAGCGGCCACGCCACGCACGCTTATATAAGCGCATCCATCTCTGCCGCAGCTGCGTCACCGGAGCAGCCGATCGGTGCCGGCTCACGGCTGGCTCCGGCGTGGATGGAGGGGGGGGGCTGCAGAAGGCAGCTGGGTTTTAAGCAAACAGCCCCGGGGTAGGACTGTCCCCTCGGTGTTTGTTATCTCTGCATGTACTATTCTGCAGATATGAGCAGGATGAATTTTCCCCGGAGGGCACGGGCTGGTTGCATAACTCTGCAGCATCGCGTCGGCTCGGCGCGGTCGCAGACGGCACAGCCCGACCCGAGCCTCCGCCGCGCAGCAGAGCTGCTGCCAGCAGCCGGGCAGACCCACGCCTCGCCCTGGGGCACCGGGCATCGCGCCCATCTTCGGGGCTCAGCATCTCTGCCGATCCACTCCCCCACCCTAATCCCCAGCCCACACTTGCACTGGGACCAGTACCGAGCCCCAGGCGGAAGCAGTCGCATCGATTACTTGCGCTGGAGATCTTCAGGACATTAAATATTTCGTGCTGGGGCGTGGAGGGGCTGGTCTGTGACCCAGCTGAGACAAACCAGCAGTGACAGAACCAGACCCACCCAACGCGCTTCCCATTTCTGCATCCCCGCTTCCCTGCGCGCAGCACAACGCTGGCCTGGGCACAGGCGCAGGGAACACGGGCAGCACACCGCTTTACGTAAGCTCAGGAACCCGCAGGCGGGCAGCAATGAGGTTTTTTTTTAGCAAAATCCACCAAAATGCCCCCACCTTCCGCTGCTGGAGGCTCGCTCACGGGAGTGGGCCAAGCACACAGCCTCAGCGGCACGGTGGAAGGCCGGGCGTTTGCCAGC
Organism: Opisthocomus hoazin; assembly: GCF_030867145.1. NCBI lineage: Eukaryota > Metazoa > Chordata > Aves > Opisthocomiformes > Opisthocomidae > Opisthocomus > Opisthocomus hoazin. Next base: position 18,460,241 of record NC_134431.1, read on the forward strand.
TAGGGCAGCCACATCATCCCATTCCGCTCTCCTGTATCACAGAATGAATCCCAGAATCACAGAATGGTCAGGGTTGGCAGGGACCTCTGGGGTCACCCAGCCCAACCCCCTGCCCAAGCAGGGTCACCCAGAGCAGGCTGCACAGCACCGCGGCCAGGCGGGGCTGGAATATCTCCAGAGAAGGAGACTCCACAGCCTCCCTGGGCAGCCTGGGCCAGGGCTCCAGCACCCTCAGAGGGAAGATGTTGACCACCGTACTGGTGGTCTGCTCTGGTGCCGCAGGAGCTGTGCGGTTTGGGGGTGAGGTGTGGGCTGGGAGCCCAAGCTGCAGGGCCAGCACCTGAGACAAGCTGGCTCTCAGAGGTCTCCAGTGACCAGCAGCGGCCGGGCAGCTCTGCAGGAGCTTGAGAAGAACCTGGGCTGGGAAGACATCATCCTCGCCCCTCGCGATCTGGGATTTTTGCAGTTTGGCCAGGAGAATCCCTAGAAACAGCTCTTGTTTACAGACAGCTTTGCCTCACAGGAAACACCTCCCAGTCCTTCGGTGTCACCAGTCAGCGACCCCACCAGCTACCCGACATCCTCGGGGGTCCCTCCAGACCCAGGCCTCCGGACCCAGACCGCTGAGCTTGGGACTGTTTAGGAAACAAGCTGGGGGGCAGAAGGGCGAGGATTCTGCTCAAGGGGAGCGGAGCCCAGCCTGAGCACAGCCGTTTTGTGAGCTTCCTCCCCGAGCAGAGCAGGCTGCATACTCAGGTGCTGGAGCCCGAAGCGTCCTACCGGGTTTGGGCAACTGCAGCTCACACCAGAGGGAAGTCCTCCCTTCAGCAAGGAAACGAAACGAGACGGAGCCACCAGCCGGACCCACGCGCCTCGCAGGTGACAGCCAAGGGAACGGCTTTGTGCTGAGACGGAGCTGCCGCTCCGCTCGGTGCCTGCGCGGCCAGGACACCCCGAGGTGTCCCTAACCCTAACCCCGAGGTGTCCTGGCTGAGTCTCGGAGGGGAAGGGGACCGTGCCAGACAGCGAGGTGCCCTCCGCACTGACCGCGGGGATTATACCAGGCAGAGGAGGCAGGGCCAGCAGCTCCTTCCCTGCCTCCGGGAGAGACCAACGTACCCAAGCCGATGTGGGGGGGTGCTGATGGGTCTCCCCGCCGTGCACCAGCCCGTCTCAGCCACTGGCCAGGACCTCTGAGGAGCAGGGCTCCTTCCCAGCCCTGCCAGCTCCGCTGCGGCTTCGGGCAGCGGCAGGATGCGCAGCTGCTAATTCTGTTTCCCACCTCTACTTTATTTTTGCAGTAGAATAGGTGGGGAAAAAAGCCCTCAGAAGCAGCACTCTGATGAGTCACTACAGAAATAGCTCTGGGAACATAAAAGACTCCTTTGTGTCACTACAAAGTGCATTATCGGGCTGGTACAGCAGACAGAATAATACAAAAACTGCGGATCACTTACCCAGCCGCAAAGCACAGCGGTGCCCTGCCCTGAATTTAAGCAGCACATGTAACCTGGTCCATCCTGGTTTCAAGCTCGAAGGCATCAGGTCGATCCTGCGGGTTAGCAGCCAACATGTCTTTCAAGAGCTGCTTGATCCCCTCAGACATGGAAGTCCTGCGTTTCTGAGGGATGTGCAGCTCCATCTTTGGGTTTTCTAGCAGCGCTTCCCCAACGGGCACAATCTCAGTCCCCTGTTTGATGTAGGTCCCCAGCAGCTCCTTCTTGGTCTCCGCATCGATGAAAGTGATCCTCTCGATCATGGCCCAGATGATGATGCCGAGGGCGAAGATGTCGGCCTTGGCGGTGTAGTGTCCCTCCCAGACCTCGGGCGCCATGTAGAAGTCGGAGCCGCACGCCGAGGACAGCCAGTACTTGTTCACATTCACGTTTTTGTTCTCGTGGCCGCCCTCCTTGCCCCGAGCGGTCAGGCCAGCGCAGACCTTACTGAGCCCGAAGTCGGCCACCTTGAGAACCGGGGTGCCGGACTTCTCGGTTATCAGGATGTTGTCTGGCTTCAGGTCCCGGTGGACAATGTGGTTCTTGTGCAGGAAGGCAATGGCGCTGGTCAGCTGCAGCATGAAGCTCTTGTTTGTGGCCGGGTCGGGTCTTCGCGACAGCACGTACTGGTTGAGGTCTCCCCCTTCGCAGAACTCCATGACGAACCAGAGGTAGCACGGCTCCTCCGCGTAGCCCAGGATCCTCTCGCCTAACCAAAAGGGACAAAAGCCAGAGTGGGTTTTTCAGGCACGTTACAGAACATCCACACTAACTCAGCACGGGCAAGGAACAGGTCTGGTTTACGCAGGTAGGAACGCGACTGGGACCTATCTGCAACAGGTCTGTGCCAGTGATGCTGGCACCGCTGTGGCTCCGAGCGCTTCAGGATCCCGCCAAGTGTCACACACCAGCACCACGTTTATCCGAGCCCAGCTCCGGGACCCGTTCCCAGCAAGGCGCAGGCGTGCGGGTGGGACCGAGCACGCGTCTCCTCGGGTGCCTGCGGGGAACTTGGCAGCGGAGGGTTATTTTCCTGCGCTACCATCAGGCAGCTCTCCCCGGGCTCTGACAGCCAAAGCAGCAGAGACTGAAAGCACAATTAGCAGTGAGTCTATGAGAAAAAAAAAATAATCAGTTAATACGAACGCCAGCTCTCCCACCTGAGCTCTGCCACAGGAGGCAAAGCCTGGCTTACACCTTTGCTACTCTACCTGCAAGCGGGGAGTAGATCGCACGCCCTGAGGCTGGGCCAGCGCAGCCTTGCTGACAGCGGCCGCACCAGCGTCCAAGCCTCGCGGCACGCTGGATCCTCTTCACCTTGGATTTGTGCGTTGCAGCATTGCGTTTGTGCTCGGGGAGCTCTGCCCCTTCACACCGTGCCAACAAGGCTTTAAAGGGACCCAATATATAATTATAAATATCTGCAGGGTGGGGGTCAGGAGGACGGGGCCAGACTCTTTCCAGTGGTGCCCAGCGACAGGACAAGGGGCAACGGGCACAAACTGAAGCAGAGGAAGCTCCAGCTGAACCCGAGGAAGAACTTCTTCCCTCTGAGGGTGCCGGAGCCCTGGCCCAGGCTGCCCAGGGAGGCTGTGGAGTCTCCTTCTCTGGAGATATTCCAGCCCCACCTGGCCGCGGTGCTGTGCCCCCTGCTCTGGGTGACCCTGCTTGGGCAGGGGGTTGGGCTGGGTGACCCCAGAGGTCCCTGCCAACCCCTGCCATGCTGGGATCCTGTGATTCTGTGAGATGAAATTGGAGACCCAAGCAGCAAACGACGTGCAATCTCAGCCACGCTTACGAATATAACTGCTGCCTCACTCCTTAGTGCCACTACTGAATATTCTGCCCCAAAACAGCTTTTTTTCCTTCACCAGACGTCGCACTGAGCTCTTCAAGCTCAGAGCATCACAGATCCAACCCATTGCATCTAGGTTCTACCCCACAAACCCCCCTGCCAAGGCAAAGCCCTCTCTTGCACACAAACTAGGCACGTGGAGAAGAGCAAAAGCATCGCATCGGCGAATGGGGCCGGGTCTGCCGCCGGCGCTGAGCGCCGGCGGCAGACCCGGCCCCGTTCGCCGATGCCAGACCCCCCATCACCTACACAGAGCACCCAGGTGACTGGCAGAGCCCGTGCACGCAACCAGGGCGTCGTTTTGCTCCAGGAACTATTTTTTCTTACCCTCAAGCACCCTAAGGGAGAAGCTGGAGGACACCGCTCGCCTCTGCCGCGGTTAACAAGTCACACAGGCGAAGCCGAGTGTTTCGAAAGCAGTGAAGTAACTCCACCCGTCAGAGAGCTGGGTTTTGTTGTAGCAAAGCCCTAGAGAGCGGCTGGGAAAAGCCAACTTCCAGCAGCAGGTAAAGCCAGGGACTACCACGGACACCAAGCCTTGGGCTGCCTGGTGAGCGGTGTGACTGGGAATATTGGTTATTTGCACAAACAGTCTGTGTCCATGGCTACTGCTACGGAAATGAAAAGGATTTGGCTGCACCCCTCTGCCCTCGGCAGAAGGGGAAGGTTATGCCTGGGGGATGGGACAGACCACAGACAGGCTGGAGATACAGGGCACAGGGGGCACTTTGAGGGGCCAAATGAGACCCCCAAAGTGCTGAAGGGGGGCACAGCCCGTGAGCCCAAGGGCCAACGGGGAGCAGCCCAGGACAGCTTGGCTCTGGAGACCGGAATGCTGACCAGGAACAGCAGCTCCTCTGGTGTGACGAGCATGACAGCATGGGAACTGAAGCATGAAACTCATCCCGGGAGCGGGGACCTCGGCACAGCCGGGAGAGCCCCAGCTCACGCCGCTGCCCCCGCCCCGGGTTTGCCAAACCCCAGCGACGCGGCAGCGGGGCACAGGGCTTTGCTCCCCGGCTCCCCTCGGCATCCACTCAGCCCTGGCACGGGGAGCAGGGGGGTTGGCTCTGCTCAGCCAGGAACCGCACCATGACGGGGAGCACGGCAGCACCCCGCGCCCGTCGCACACGGCCAGCACCCGCTGGTGGGAGGGCGAGAGCACTGACACCGCAGCGCTGCCGGCAGCCCCTTCCTGCAGGGAAGCGGCTCCAACACCGGCTCACCAGCAGCGGGGACCCGCTGGCTCCGGGGAGCCAAGGTTTGTTTTTAGCATAAAGAAGGCTCTGCTTTAAAACTTGGCCCCTGAACCTCAGCAAGTGCAGGGAGGACGCCGCTGACCCAGCAGTAGCTGCAAGCACCACACACTCCACTCTGGGTGGAGCGCTCCTAGGCGAGGCTTAAGCCAAGAGTAATATTCCCTCATTTTCTTTCTATAATCTGAAAGTGTTTCCGCTGTTAAATCATCTTCCTGCCTTCAAAACAAACAGCTTTAAATATAAAGAGCTGGCAAGCTGCTTCTGGGCTCCCCAGTTCAAGAAAGATGAAGAGCTACTGGAGAGAGTCCAGCAGAGGGCTGCGAGGATGAGGAGGGGACTGGAGCATCTCCCCTACGAGGAGAGGCTGAGGGAGCTGGGCTTGTTCAGCCTGAAGAAGAGAAGGCTGCAAGGGGACCTTAGAAATGCCTCTAAATATCTGCAGGGTGGGGGTCAGGAGGATGGGGCCAGACTCTGTCCAGTGGTGCCCAGCGACAGGACAAGGGGCAACGGGCACAAACTGGAGCAGAGGAAGCTCCAGCTGAACCCGAGGAAGAACTTCTTCCCTCTGAGGGTGACGGAGCCCTGGCCCAGGCTGCCCAGGGAGGCTGTGGAGTCTCCTTCTCTGGAGATATTCCAGCCCCGCCTGGCCGCGGTGCTGTGCCCCCTGCTCTGGGTGACCCTGCTTGGGCAGGGGGTTGGGCTGGGTGACCCACAGAGGTCCCTGCCAACCCCTGCCATGCTGGGATTCTGTGATTCTGTGATTCCAAAGACGAGATGTTAGCGGACCGCAGTCAAGCAGCCAAGAGCTGAGGAGCTGCAGATGGGAGGGCAGAGCTGTTCTCCATCGCCCAGCGAGCATCCCCGCACGCTCCCTGCCCAGACACGGGACAGCACGCGCCAGCCTCTCCGTCCCCACAGCAGCCCTCCCACCACCTACCCTGGGAGCTCATTAACAGCCTGCTAATTTGCTTAGCATCACAGAGAAGAAAAAAAAAAAACCCACCTAACGACAGCAGAGCCAGCATCCCGCTCCCCACTGCCGCTTGTAACCTCTGACTCCCTCTGCGTGAGAGAGACGAGAGCCGGCGGGCTTGGAGCGGTGGCAACAGGCATGGGTGACACCAGGGCAGCCTTCGAGCACGGGCAAGCACCCACGGCGAGTCGGTGGCCCCGTGGGTGACGTGCGAGGCAGCAACATCTTTTACCTGTCCACTTCAGGCAGCTCCGTCACTGCTGGGGGTGGGGAACGGCGAGCAGGGCACGCGGCCGCGCACAAGCCCTGGAGGGGGGCACGTGTCGGGGCGCACCGCTCCGGTACGTGCCTCCCCCCCAGCCCCAGCGCCGGGCTTCCAGCTTCCATTTCGCACTCTGCCCCCTTTATCATCCCACATCTCGTTAAAACGATGAAGGCGCAGGCTCCCGCACTGCAGCCGAGACCCGACGTCGCCCGGTGTCCTGACCGTTGTGCTCCCGATGCAGAAAGTCCCCGACTAATCCCCGGCGCGGTGGCACAGCGTCTGCGCGGGCCCGTAAATAGCCCGGCCGCGGGCGTGCGGACGGGCACGGCAGCGACGTGCTGGCTACCTCGGCCGGGGCCACGGCACCGCAGCTCCCCGCACTGCGGACCGGGAAGGACAGCAAGCGGACCTGGGAGGCTCGCCGAGCTCCAGCTTGTGCTTTGAAAATATTTACGGGTGCTGCAGCAGCCCCCGAGCTCGGGAAGGCAGCGAGCCCGGGGCTGGGGTGACACAGCCCGGGGGGCAGGCGGGAGGAAGGCAGCCGGAGGGGAGCATGCACGCCGGTTTGGGGGGTGAAACTGCTGCTCTCCAAGCGTGGGACGCAGAGCCCAGCCCTGCTCCTCTCTGCAGAAGGCTGCAGCAGGACTGGGGCGGGCAGAGCCCTCCCCACGGCAGGGAAGTCGGGGGGGTCTCCCCACCTAGAGATGGGGAGCAACTACAGCTACCCAAGAGCTTTCCCCACGCCACGCCAGCTCCTCTCGGGGTGCACAACATGACAAGGGGGGGCAGGAAACCCCCATACCTGCCAGCAGGAGCTTGACTGATGGTTGGACTTGATGATCTGAGTGGTCTTTTCCAACCTTAACGAGTCTATGACCTGCTACGGCTGGACACACGCGCCCGAAGGGAAGAGCTGGCTCCTCTCCCGGGCAGTCGTGCCCACAAGAGCACGTGAAGGAAGCACCCAGGCTACACAGAAACTGGGACACTGCCTTCCTGGGGAGGGGGGGCTCCCGTGGGTGGTTGCGTGCGGAGTGCGAAGGGAGAGGGGCTGCACAGAGGAGATGCTGGCAACTGGGGAGGCTGTGGAGTCTCCTTCTCTGGAGATATTCCAGCCCCACCTGGCCGCGGTGCTGTGCAGCCTGCTCTGGGTGACCCTGCTTGGGCAGGGGGTTGGGCTGGGTGACCCACAGAGGTCCCTTCCACCCCTGCCATGCTGGGATTCTGTGACATGTCCCCCAGGAGCACGGAGGGGACAGGCAGGGCAGCGGCAGCCCGGGAGCAGGGGTCTGCTCGGAGGATGGGTCTCAGCAGCCTGGCACGCAGTCTGTGCCCGGTACGGGGTTTGGAGGCTGCCTGCACTGGGGGGGGGGGCTCAGCCGGGGGGCACGGGGAGACAGAGCTCCCCACGGAGCGTCCTGGAGTCCTGGCACAGAGGTCTGGGGAAGGGGGGGTTCGGGGCAGGCTGGGGGGCATCGAGGATGCTGGGCTGCGGTATTTTTCCACATTTTCGCTGGCAGAGCCGGGTCTGACAAGCAGCCGAGGGAGCATTTTGGAGATGTCACCGTCACCGCCATGGACCATGGCAGGAGAAGGTGACCCCCGACAGCCCCGTGATGCTGCTGAGGGACCCCAGGGGAAGGCAGGGTGTCAGCCCAGGCTCCAGGCACTTCCAGGGCCGCCCCCACAGAACCAGCACTGGGGGGGCAACTGGAACGGGAGAGCACAAGGAATGGTCCCGAAGCTGTGCAAGCCCGAGGGAGCCTTGGGGGGCTCTGAGGGGACGGGACTGTGCGTCGGGCGGAGAGGGGGGAGATGTCCCCACGGTGTCACTGGGGCACAGACCAGCGAAGGTCCCCGAGGGACGTGCCTGGGCTGCGGTGCAGGTCAGGGTAGCGGAGGGAGCCCCAGAAAGGGGGTGTAATGGAGGAGGAGGAGGAGGAAAGCGCAGGGAAGGGCTGGGGGCAGCACGCAGGGATGCTCCCCAGGGCCGCGTCCGAGCCTGGAGGTGACAATGGGGTCCCTCAGGAGGAGGGGCACGGGGCTGGGGTGCTGCAGAGGTGCAGGGTGTAAGGAGGGACCCCCTGGGCAGGGCAGAGGGGTGCCAAGGCATGGGCGGGGGGCTTAGGGAAGGGCATGGGAGCAGCACGCAGCAGAGGTGACAGAGCCCAAGGGCACAGCACAGGGCAGGGCTCAGGACAGGTGACGCTGTGTGGGGGTCCCGGGGGGTGTCTGGGGTGGGTGGCAGCAAAGAGGGGTGCTGGAGGATGCTGAGGGACCCCGAGAAGGAGTGGAGGGGACCTTGGGGCAGGTACCACTGCAGTGCCGAGGGACCCCAGGGCTGGCACGGGGGGCAGAGGGGGCTGGGATGACCAGGGAGTGTGGGGGGGAGGCGGGGGGGGGAGCCCGGGGGGATTACACCGGGAAAACAGCGAGTTAAGCTGGAGGGAAGGGTGCTGTGAGGGGTGGGGGGGAGGTTTGCGTGGTCCTGAGAGGGCAGGTGACCCCGAGGAGGGATCTGAGCAATGGGGTGATGCTGGGGGGGGGGGCAAGGGGGCTGCCCAGGGTGTCTGGGGGAAAGGGGGTGACACCAGGGTGTCCTGCTAAGGACAGAGGCGGGGTGCCCGGGGGGGATAACACCAGGGTGCCCTGTTGAGGACAGAGGCGGGGTGCCCGGGGGGGGGGGGATAACCTGGGGGGGGTGACACCAGGGTGCCCAGCTGAGGACAGAGGCGGGGTGCCCGGGGGGGGGGGATGACCTGGGGGGGGTGACACCAGGGTGCCCAGCTGAGGACAGAGGCAGGGTGCCCGGGGGGGGGGGATGACCTGGGGGGGGTGACACCAGGGTGCCCTGCAGAGGATAGAGGCGGGGTGCCCGGGGGGGGGGTGTGACACCATGGGGGGTGACACGGGGGGGTCCCCGGGTTGGGGGGGGGGGGTGGGGGTACCTTTGAGGGAGGTCTCGACGAGGCGCAGGTAGAGCTGGCTGCGCTTGCTGCCGTGGCTGAGGCGCTGCCCCAGGCCGTGCCGCTGCAGGACGCACTCCTCGAAGCGCACCACGTTGGGGTGCTGCCGCCGGAGGCTCGTCAGGGCCCAGAACTCGGCCAGCGCCAGCTCCACGTTCTCGGGAGCGTCGCAACGGATCCGTTTCACCGCCAACCGGGCTCCGCTGCGGCCCGACACCGCCTCGTACACCACGCCGTAGGCCCCGCGGCCTATCTCGGACAGCAGGCTGTACCGCGGGCCGGCGCCCCCCCCGCCGCCGCCACCGTCGACCGGGCCCGGGCTCGGCCCCGCAGCCGCCATGGGGCTCCGCCGCGCCGCCCGCCGCCGCCGCGCAGCCCTTTGTGTCCCGCGGCGGCCGCCGTCCGCCGTCTCCATGGCGCCGCCGCCGCAGGGGGGGCCCCGCGTGCCGCCCGCCGCCGCTGCCCCCCCGCCCCGCGGAGCGCCGCGCCGGCGAGGGGGCACGCGCCGCCGCGTCGGAGGGCGGAAAAGCGCGCCCTGCCTGCCCCTTTAAGCGCTCGGCCAATCGCGGCGCGGCGGGCCGAACCACGGCGGCGGAGGGGGTGGGGGAGGTGGTGGGCGCGCCGCGCCGGGACCCGGCCTCCCCCCCGCGGCGGGGAGGGCCTCGGAGGCGGCGGGCCGACCGCCCCCCACGCCGTTCCCGGTAATGAGGGGGCTGCGCAGCCAGGAGCGTGTTAGCCCGGGGGGGTGCGGCTCAGCGCGGCGGCCGGCCACCCTCCCCCCCCCGCCGCCACTGTGGTACGCGCCGCCCCTGTGTAAACAGGCCTGGCAGAGGGGCGGGGGCCTCGCGATGGGGCGGGGCCGCGCGCCCTGACGTAGCCACTTATGTAATGGGGGGGGGGGGGGGTGTGACCCGCCCCGCTCCCCCCCCCGATCCCCGCCCCCGGGATAACCGGTGCCCCGGGAGATGGCCCCGGTGCGCTGCCGGTAACCGGGGGGGTGGTCGGGGCACTGGGGCTGTGCAGCTCGGCCCGACCCCGCTCCCGGGGCTCACCGGGGGGAGTCCCGATGGGAGTCCCGGGGGGCCAGGGCCGGTGTAACGGGGGTTTGGGGGCCCGGCAGGCTGGGTGCCCGTGGCACCGGTCACCGATGGCCGCGGCCCCGCGCAGGGGGCCCCGTCCCGCACGGCTCCTCCCGGGGTGGGGGGGTCTGGGGCGGGGGCAACCGGCAGCCCCGGGGTTCGGGGCTCCCCGCCGGCTTGGGGGGGGACACCGGCCACCAAACCCCGTAACGGGGCGGGGGGTCCAGCTTCATCACGGGCTGCATCGCACTGGACCCACAGGGGGGACGGGACAGGGACCCCCGGGGGGGATGGGACAAAGACCCCCGGAGCCGCCGGCACCCAGGGCTCGGTGACGGCTCATGGCAGGGCTGACCCGCGGTGCCACGGCGCGGGCTGCGGCTCCCGAGGGTGGGTTGGACCCAAATCTGCCGTTAAACGGAGCCGCTTCACCCCCCCGCCGAGTCCCGGGGGTGGCCGTGCTCCCGGCGTGACGCGTGCCGGCGGCGGGGACGATGGCGGCGTTTGCGTGGGCGAGCGTCGAGTGGCCACTTGTGCCTCCAGCCCAGGCGGGGAGGTCGCCGCGTGCCGCCCTGGGCCGCCCGGTGACCTCGAGCCGCCGCGGCGTGACACAGGCGACGGCCGAACCGGCTCCCAGTCCCACGCCACCGCGGCCCCCGCAGCCATGATCGGCCCCCGCAGCCATGATCAGCCCCCGCGTCGCGCCGGTGCGGCTGCCGGGGGTTCGCTCCAGTGCCGTCGCCGTCGTTCGGTTCGGAGCCTGCGCGGGTCCCGTGGGTGGGTGGGTGGGAGCAGACCCCCGGGGGTAGCCCCCCACCCCGGGCAGGTCTCCCCATGGAGCTGCCGGGGCCTCTTGTGACCCCACGAAACGCGTCCGGCGCATCCCTCGCCCCGCAGCCCTCTCGCGCCGGCGCCGAGCGATGGAGCCGGTTCTGGAAAAGCCCCGTCCCCGCTGAGCAGGGTAACGCTGACGGTGCTGGAGGAACCGCGACGGAGCGGCCGCCGTCCCGTGGGATGCTCCCGCCGGCAGCGCTGCGTCGCGGGCCCGCTGCTCGGGGACAGCCCCGGCAGAGCTCGTCCCACCCGTGGGGACGATTCACCCCGGGACGGGGAGCGGACACCCCGGCGGCTGGGGTGCCGGGGGTGCCGGGGGTGGGCTGGGGGTGTCGGGGCAGAGCCGTGCCGCTGCCGCGGTGACGTTATCCGCCATTAACTCCCACCTGCTTCCACGGGAGCCCAGTGTGCACACGCTCGGCCCCCTCCTCGCCGAGCCCGCTTTGCGCTCGCGGAGTTGGGCAAACTTAACTTTGCCATTACCGCAGATCTCGTTTACCCAGGTGCTTAATTACCATTGTCCCAGGGAAATGTCAGGGTGACTCAGAGGCAGCTTCCCATTAGGAAGCGACAGTTGAATATTAATTAAACTTGCTGGTGGGTGGGCTCGCTCCCAGCGCCTTTCCCGGGGGACCCTGTCACCCCGCCGCCACCAGCCGACCCCGGGTGGGGACCCTCTCGCCCAGCTTGGCTCATCTGGGCGCACGTAGAAAGTAAGATGGTGACAGCTCCGGGGACAGGAGGAACTCGACCTCCCTCCCGGAGGAAGGACCCTCGTGACGAGCGACGTTCCTCCCTGCTCGTGGGGTTTGCTCCGTCCCCAGAAGCGCTTCTCCCTCCGGCGCAATTACCCCGTGCGGGGAGGGGGCTGCACGCCAGGCTGCTGGGCTCCAGGGGGGGGGTTGCTGCAGGGAGGTCCGCACGCTGCTCCCCTCCATGCTCCCCGTGTCCGGCCCTCGGGGCGATGCCGCTGCTCTCGCCCGGCTCCTGGGTGGAGATGGCTCCTCCGTGATGGGTTGAACTGGGGAGAGCGGCCTTTGGGGATGGACTGCGTGGGTTTGGGAGGGCTGGTGGCTGGAAAGAACGGGTTTGGTGTGAGAAACGCTCCTCCCCGCCGTGTGCGTGGTGCCCGCAGGGCTGCTGGACGCAGCAGCAAGGGTTAACGATGCCCGGGGGGTGCCCGCAGCCCCTCGCCGAGGGCGTCTGTGGTGCCTCGCAGCTGCGTCCTGTGCTCCTCAGCTTTCTTCTGCGCCTGTGGAGCCCAGCGCTCCGCAGCGAGGGGGGGGTCGTGGCTGCCCTCCGCCCGTCCCCCCCTTTGCCACAGCACTGCCGCCTCTGGAGATGGGTCCCACCGGGGACATCCCCTCCACCGGCCCCGGGAGATGTGGGGTGCTCTGCCCAAGCCTCGCCCTGCTCCCTCAAATCCTTCCATCTGAACCCGAGGAAGAACTTCTTCCCTCTGAGGGTGCCGGAGCCCTGGCCCAGGCTGCCCAGGGAGGCTGTGGAGTCTCCTTCTCTGGAGATATTCCAGCCCCGCCTGGCCGCGGTGCTGTGCCCCCTGCTCTGGGTGACCCTGCTTGGGCAGGGGGTTGGGCTGGGTGACCCCAGAGGTCCCTTCCAACCCCTGCCATGCTGGGAGTCTGCAATCCGTCGGTGCTGGCACAGCCCCAGCCCGGGTGAGCCCAAATCCACCCCCCAGCAGAAGCGGTGGGGTCCCACGTGCTTTCCGGGGAGCGGAGCCCGGCCCCCTAAACATGGGTGCTAGCGGAGGTGGTCGCCAGCCTTGGGGACGGGGGACCGCGGGCAGTGGGATCACACTGCCCTGCTCGCCCGGCCGTGGCTGCTGGGTGCCCGGTGGAGGGTCCCGGCCGTGCCATGGCCCCCGTGCCGCTCGCCGGCGCCGGGAGGGCCGAGCAGGGGGCACTGGGGCTGGCAGGCGGCGTTGGAGCCGGGGAGAAAGGCAGGTTGCTGGGAAACATCCCTCTTGAGCGCCGATAAAAATAGCTTTGTCTTCGAGGCGAGAGGACGGGCTGCGCTGCCGGCGGGGCAAAGCGGGCTCGGAAACGGGCGGACGGGATCCAGCGCTGAGCGGGCAAGGCGGGGGGTCTCTGTCCCCCCACCCCGCTCCCCCTGCCCCTTTGGGTTTTTCCCCGAGGGGAGAGGGTGATGGGGAACAACCCGGTGGTCTCGAGCCCTGTGGGTGCAGGGGTTGGGGGGGTTTCCCTGCCAGGGCTTTGCTGCCCAACTGCAGCCCGGCTGGGTGGGTCGGGGGGCACCGACCTGTCCCGGGGTGCGGAGACCCCCTCGCCCTTTCCGGCGGCTTCGGGTGGGCTCGCTCCTCTCCCCGGCATCGCCACGACGAAGGTGTCTGGGGAGCAGGGTGGGGGGTCAGGGCTTCACACCCCCCCTCCATCTTGGGCAGGAGGTGAATTTGATGCCCGGGGGGGGTTCGCACCTCCGGCAGCCAAACCCCTCCAGTGCGCAGCTTGGGGGGAGACGGACCCCAACCCGCTCCCCTGCCGCCTCCCGGGTTTGGAGCCCGCGTTCCGGCCCCGAGGATGGAGACTGGCCCCAACGGGGGTCCCCGAGGATGGAGAGTGGCCCCGACAGGGGTCCCCAAGGACAGAGGCTGGCCCTGATGGGGGTCCCCAAGGACGGAGACTGGCCCCGACGGGGGTCCCCGAGGATGGAGAGTGGCCCCGACAGGGGTCCCCAAGGACAGAGGCTGGCCCTGATGGGGGTCCCCAAGGACGGAGACTGGCCCCGACGGGGGCCCCCGAGGACGGAGACTGGCCCCGACGGGGGTCCCCGAGGATGGAGACTGGCCCCAACGGGGGTCCCCAAGGACAGAGGCTGGCCCCGACGGGGGTCCCCGAGGGCAGAGGCTGGCCCTGACAGGGGTCCCCGAGGACGGAGACTGGCCCCGACGGGGGTCCCCGAGGATGGAGACTGGCCCCAACGGGGCTCCCCAAGGACAGAGGCTGGCCCCGACGGGGGTCCCCGAGGACAGAGGCTGGCCCCGACGAGGGTCCCCGAGGACAGAGGCTGGCCCCAACAGGGGTCCCTGAGGATGGAGACTGGCCCCGACGGGGGTCCCCGAGGATGGAGACTGGCCCCGACGGGGGTCCCCAAGGACAGAGGCTGGCCCCGACGAGGGTCCCCGAGGACAGAGGCTGGCCCCGACGGGGGTCCCCGAGCGACACAGCCGGTGGCGGTGCAGCGACGGGACGTGCAGCTCAGTCCCCGGGGTGGCCGGGGGGCTGCGGGGAGGCCCCCGCACGGCGGGCGAGCCAGCTCGGGAGGTGGCGAGGATGCTGCGGGGCTGATTATTCACAGCATCGCTCGCCCCGATTGGCTCCGCGGCGCCGAGCGCAGCCGGGCCCCGCCGCAGGAGGAGACTCGGTGGCCATAAAAGCGGGCGCGAGCCGGAGGGCGGCGAGTCCGGCGGGCGCCGTCGCAGGGCCACCAGCCAGCGTGGCCTTGCCGCCACCGATGACCGTCTCGGCTTGACGCCCGCGGAGGGACGCCCACCACCCAAACCCACCACCCGCCCCGACTCAGCGAAGACGGGGAGCAGCGGCAGGTAGGGCTGCCGGGGTGGCCGTCCCGCTGTCCTCCCCTCGCGCGGGCATCGCTCCTGCTCGCCGAAGAGCCGCTCCGCAAACAGCCCGCGAGCCGTGGTGCGGAGAGCGGTTGGTGGTTGGGCTGGTGGCGGTGTCTGGGGGGGGTCCCGCCTGGCTGTGGGTGCTCCTCTCATCCCTCGAGTGGTTTCGTAGCCCGTGAACCGCTGTCCGGAGCTTCGCTGGAGCTCGTTTCGGCGCCGACGCCGCGTCTGCCACGCTGGCAGCGGGGACACCCGGGGCGCAGAGGGGCAGAGGGAGCGGGGGGAGAGGACGGGGGGAGGTTTGCTGTCTCCCCACGCTTGGTTCGAGCAGTGCCGGTGGCCACAGTAGTGGGGTTTGCCACGCTTCCCTTCCAGAAGCCAGTGGGGTTTTGGAGAAGCCTTGTCCTGAAGGCGTTGCCGGGTCATTTTTAGAGGCGAGGAAAGGAACAGCGAGAAGGGGGTTCTTCTCCACCAGAAATCTCTGCAGGGTCTTCACCTGCCGTAGACCTGTGTGGGAGGAGAGCGCTGCGCAGCCGGGGAGAGCTGCTCGCATCCCTCCCTGGATGATTTTCCCTGGAAATCATCGCGGGTTCATCGCGGGGGGGGGGTCGGTCTCTGTGCTGCCTGGCACCCCCAGTCCTGATGCCCCGTCCCCGAGGCTGTAACCGACCCCCAGGGTGCATGGCTGCAGCTTGGGGCTTCTCCACGTGCGAGCGAAGCCTGGGCACCGACAACTCAAGTGGGAACAGGACAGGGGACGAGGGGACCCCGGCAGACCCCTGACACAGGTAGGATGTGCTGAGAGCGGCCAGGACCCACCACTGGCACTGCCAGACGCTGCCATGATCCCATCGAGATGTTTCTGCGGCAGGGACGGCTCCGGAGCCTCCTCGGGGCTCCTCCAGGTAACGCGGGATCGAGCTCTTCTTCTTCCTCCCTTTGTGTGCTCTTCGGTTCTGTCCTCCCTCTGTTTTCCCCCCCCACCCCTTTTCCTGCCCCAGTTCTGCCAGCCCCCCCCTCGCCGCCGGAGCAGGGCAGGGTGCTGCGGGGGCATTCGTGGCACCGCCTGGACAAGGTACGTTCGCAGCGGGGTGTCCCTTGGTCCTTGTCCCCGCTGCACCCTGGAGAGCCAAGGGGTCCCCGATTCTTGAGCCCTGGGGGCTGCCGGCAGCGGAGGAGCCCGGCGAGGGGAAAAGGTTCCCGGTGACGCTGCTGGGAAGCAGCCGGTGGTCGTTCTCGGGAGCTTCGTGCCCCTCGGTGCGGCTGGCACCCACCTGCGCGGCCGGCGAGTCCTCGCTCCTCGGCGCGGTCTCGGGGGCAGCGAGGCGGTGAGGGTCCGGTCGTCGCGGTGGCAGTGGCGGAGGCTGGCTGGGGTCCTGCCGTGCCAGTGCCCGTGCCGAGGCGCTCAGGGCTGCGCGGAGCCGGCGCGGTGCAGCCGAGGAATGCAGACAGCTCGAGACACGACAGTGCAGATAATTCAAATTCAATTTCGATCTAGCGTGAATTAATACTGTGGCATTAACATTTCTTCATCAGTGCCAATTACAGTACATTAGCAGATACTGCTGGAGAATACAATAGTCTCTAATATGCGTCATTAACGTGTAACAGATCCCTCTGGGTCATGCCTTTCCACCCCAGATAAAAGCAGCCAAGGCGGGTGCTTGCCGCCAGCGCACCCCTTTGGGGTCGGCTCTTGCTCCCGGTGCCGGTGCTGTCCCATGGCATCGCGGTCCCGGTGGCATCGTGGTCCCGTGGCATCGCGGTCCCGGTGGCATCGCGGTCCCGTGGCATCACAGTCCCGGTGGCATCGCAGTCCCGGTGGCATCGCGGTCCCGGTGGCATCGTGGTCCCGTGGCATCGCAGTCCCGGTGGCATCGCGGTCCCGGTGGCATCACGGTCCCATGGCATCGTGGTCCCGGTGGCATCGTGGTCCCGTGGCATCGCGGTCCCGGTGGCATCGTGGTCCCATGGCAATGCAGCCAGGACCAGCGCCGGCCCCTCCAGCCTCACCCGGGGGGTTCTGGAGCGGCGCGGGGGGCTGCCGCCGGCACAGCCCCTCTCCCCAGCCGTTGCACGGCGTGTTCAGCCCTCCCCGGCCTCGTCCGCGGAGGTGAGAGGCTCTGGCACGGCTCCCGGCGGGCTGAAGGACGGCGATCGCAACTCGCAGGTAGGCTTGCGCCCGAAATCCGGCTTTTTCTCCCTCCCTCCTGCTGCCCCAGCCCAGCAGCAGCGGTGGGGTGGAGGGACGGGAGCCAGGACTGCCCCAGCGCAGGGTGCAGCACCTGGGGTGAGTCTGTACGGGTGATGGCCTCCCCCGTCCCCTTCCGCCAGCGGCTCCGAGCGCGGCGCTTTTCCTCGCCAAGGCCAAGGGGGAGAGCCGGTGATTCATCCCGAGAGCGCGCAAACGCGGCAGCCGCAGGATTGCGGAGAGGCTCAGCGCTAAAGGAGAAAAAGGGGCTTTTCTTCCCAAGGGTAGGGAAGGAGCGATGGAGGAGATGGGACGGGAGGGATGGCATGGGATGGGATGGCATGGGACGGGATGGCATGGCATGGGACGGGATAAAATGGGACAGGATGAAATGGGATGGCATGGGACAGGATGGAATGGGATGGCATGGGATGGGATGGGATAGGATGGCATGGGATGGGATGGCATGGGACGGGATGAAATGGGACGGGATGAAATGGGATGGCATGGGACAGGATGGAATGGGATGGCATGGGATGGGATGGGATAGGATGGCATGGGATGGGATGGCATGGGACGGGATGAAATGGGATGGCATGGGATGGGATGGGATAGGATGGATGGAATGGCATGGCATGGCATGGCATGGCATGGCATGGCATGGCATGGGATAGGATGGATGGAATGTCATGGCATGGGATGGGATAGGATGGATGGAATGTTGTGGCATGGCATGGAATAGGATGGATGGAATGTCATGGCATGGCATGGGATAGGATGGGATGGGATGGGATGGGTTGGCATGGCATGGCATGGGATAGGATGGGATGGCATGGGATGGGATAGGATGGATGGAATGGCATGGCATAGGATGGGATAGGATGGATGGAATGTCATGGCATGGCATGGGATGGATGGAATGTCATGGCATGGCATGGGATAGGATGGGATGGGATGGGTTGGCATGGCATGGGATGGGATGGGATGGGATGTTCATCCCTGCCCGGGGACCTCAGTGGCCATGGGGGCCTGGCCGTGGCTCAGGGCTTGTGCCAAGGACCAGGCTGCAGCCGGGGTAAGCGATCGCATCCCGCGGCGTCCCCGCTCGTCACTCCTGTCCCCTTCTCTCCCTTCCTGGGGTCCAGGAGCAGCACCCAGCGGTGAGGGGTGTGGGCACGGGCACAGGTCCCGGTGCACAGCCCCGGGAGCAGCCGCGCAGGCGGAGGTGGCTGGTGCCCCGCACCGCGGACGCCGGCGGGGCGGCGATGGGCTCCCGGTGCCGGCGCGGGGACGGTGACGGTCCCTGTGCTGTCTCGCCCTCCCCAGGCATCGGCTGCGGGGCAGGATGGCGCGGCGGGCGCTGGCGCTGGTGCTCTGCCTCTCCCTGGCCGCCGCGGTGTCGGCCGACTGCGCGACCCAGTGCTCCCTCTGCGCGGCCCAGACCCACGGCACCGAGACCAGCGTCCGGCCACTGGTGAGTGCCGGCCCCACGCCGCCGTCAGCCGCGGGGTCACCGCATCGGCGGGTGTCACGGGTGCCAGCGCGCGGTCGGCGGAGCTGGGAGGTGCTCGCGGGCACCCCAGGGTGCTGGGAACGTGCAAGCTTGGCAGCATGGTGGATACGGACCCCGCTGCTGAGCTTGGGGTGGGGTGGGAGGAAGGTGGGGGGGGGTCACCCTGAGCAGCGGGGTGATGCCGGCGCGGCCGCTGTCTTGCAGACGTGCCTGCGGGAATGCCAGGGCTCCTGGCTGCCCGGCCCCGAGTGGGAGATGTGCAGGAAGGCGCTGGCTCTCCTGGCCCCGCTGGTGGCCCTGGCCGAAGGGATGGACCCGTCCCCTCGCGAGGCGGAGGAGGACGAGGCAGAACCAGAGCAGGAGCTGGGTCCCGGGGAGATGCCACCGGCCCCGGCCAAGCGCTACGGGGGCTTCATGAAGAAGATGACCAAGGGGAAGCTGCTCTCCCTGCTGCGCGAGAACGCCCACACCAAGGGCGGCCTCAGCAAGAAGTTCGGGGGCTTCGGCCGCAAGCCGGGGGAGCGGGCGGCCCCCGAGGACTACCCGGGGCTGGGGTCCGTGGGTGCCGGGGGCGAGGAGCCGACGGGTGCCGGGGGCGAGGGGCAGGAGCTGCACAAGCGCTACGGCGGCTTCATGCGCCGGATCCGGCCCAAGCTGAAGTGGGACAACCAGAAGCGCTACGGGGGCTTCCTGCGGCGGCAGTTCAAGGTGACGACGCGGTCGGACGAAGACCCCAGCGCCTACTCGGGGGAGGTCTCGGACCTGTAGAGCCGGGCGTGGGACGGGCGGCACCACGGTCCCCACGCTGCCGGCCCGCACTGCCCCGGCACCCCCAGCCCCATCCCAGCCCGGTGTGGCCGCTGTCATCCCCGCCTCGTCCCCTCCCCGGGGGACCGCAGCTCCCCGTCCCCAGCCGTCCCCCTCTCTGGTTCACCTGCCCACCCTTGGGGACCCCGTGCATCGAGGGGACGATGCCACCCCTCCGGCTGCCGGCGGCGAGGCTGTGGGTCCAGCCCCAGGGCTCCCGGGGTGGGGGGGACACGCATCCTCCACCCCCCCACGGCTGCAGAAGCGCGGTGGGGTTTGGGAACCCCCCCTCAGCTGATGTACGGGGTGGTGGGCGCTGAGCACCGGGAAGGATGAGCCGGGGCAGGATCGGGCCCTCAGGGCTGGCGGATGGCGGACGCAGGCAGCGTGGCCGTGGGGAGAGGCGGCCGGGCAGGGCTGGCACCGCGGCCCCATCACCGGGGCAGGCAGCCCCGACTCCCCTCCCCGCGTCCCACCCGTCCCAGCACCCTCCTGGACCCCCCCGGGGCAGGGTCGGACCCCCACCCCGGCCCCTGCTCCCCCCGCAGCCAATAAAAGGCAGATGCCAACGAAGCCGAAGCCGTGCCGGGTGCTGAGCGTCCTCCGCTGGGGACCCTCGCCATGAGGGGACCCCCAAGCCAGGGCTAAGGCTGGGGGGCAGGAGTGCCCAGGGCTGGGGGGCTATGGGTGCTGCCAGACCCGGAGGCACAGCGGCGGACCCCTCCCCGCACCGCAGCACGCTGTGGGTGCCAGGGGAATGGGGGGGACCCGCACACCCCATGCTGGGGGCAGCAGCAGCCGTGCCCTGGGAGGGGTGGCAGGGCCCCCCCAGCCGAGCAAGGGCAGGGCAGGGATGCTCACCCCCGGCAGCACCCAGGGGAAGCTCCCTTGGGACCCCCCCGCAGCAGCCCCCGCCGTGCCGAGGGCAGTGACCGAGCTGTCCCCTTCCCGCTCCGAGGACAGCGTGACGATGACACCAGCACCAGCTCAGCGCTGGGAAAGCCCAAACCGGGCAGCAAACGCCCTTCTGCCGGGCTCCGGCCAGACACAGCTCGTGGCAGCCACGGCCGAGCTCCGGGCTGGGAGAGGGAGAAGGTCCCCGCAGAGCACCCACACGCTCAGCTCACCCACTGCCAGCACCCAGCCTGTCCGCACGCCATGGGCACCCCGGCTCCAGCTCAGCTCCCAGGGAAGGGGGCACCCAAAAACGCAGCGGGGCTGCGAGGGGAGAGCTGGCCAGACCCTGCTCTGCCCTCGGGAGGGGGGGGGGGGCTTCTCCCCTCCCTCACGCTGCCCGGGGGGGCAGCACCATAGCCCCCAGCCCCAACCTGCTGCTGCCATCTTCCTCCTCCTCCTCCCTCTATAGCACAATGCAGGATGAGCCCCCTTCTCCTCACTGCAGGACATGTGGAGACCCCCCCCCAGCACGCACCCCCGGCGCAGGTGACAAGGTGACAGCCCCGAGCACGGGGACACGCCGACGTGCGGGAGCGGCACAGGACTTTTCACTTTTATTATAAAAATATCTCGCAAGCAAAAAGAAAAAAAACCAAAAAAATCGTCCGTACAAGCAGTCGCGTCGTTGTCAAAAGCTCCCCCAGCCCCCCCCCCCCCGGCAGCAGCCGTGGGGGGCCCAGCCCCACGCCTGCCCACGGCTGCAAGGCCACCCGGGCGCCGACGCAGGGCGGTGGTCCCAGAGAGGGGACATGTGGAAGACCCTTGTCCCCACGGGTGGGCTGGGGGGGCTCTTTGAAGCTCTACGAGGGTTAGGGGGGGGTCTTCGCTGAGGCCTCGGTCTTAATTTCGCACGTCTTACTCTAGTGTTACGTACACAGCAGCACACCCACGCACAGCACAAAACATCGGGGTTTAGCTCTAAAAATGAACGGTTACGTGTCAAACCGTCAAAACATGTCACGCAGTACCTGGGGGGAGCTCCCGGGGGGGGAGCTGGGCTGGGGGGGGGGGGGGCACCCACAGCCCGGCCGGCGCGGAGCCTGGGGGCAGCGCTGGTGGGTCCCGGTGCGGGGCAAGGCTGTGCGGAGGAAGAGGAGGAGGAGAAGGATGCTCAGTGCTGGGGAGCCGTACCCGGAGCGTCCCCGGGCAGCAGGATGGGGGACAGCCCGCAGCGGGGGGGCTTGCCTCGCCGCCCCTCCCAGCCTCGTTGGCCACGGTGCGAGACCGAGGTCCCGCAGAAGGGACACTTGGGAAGAGAGAGTCGGACACGTGGATCCTTCCTTTAAAGCCAGAGTTTGTTTTCCGGGCGCTGGCGGCTCCGGAAGGCAGCGTGGGGGGCTCCGGCCGAGCCCCGCGGCGTCGGGGTGGCTGCGGGAAGGCGTGGGAGCCCGGCTGGGCAGCGGCCGAGCCCGGGAGCCGGCGCGGAGGCACCGTCCCCATCCCCTCAGCTTGGCCAGAGCATCCCGAGGAGCTGCGGCTCCGCTGGCTGAACCCGCTCACAAGCAAACCCGGTGGCCCTGGGGATCCCGAAGGGACGGAGCCGGCAGCCCTGGGACCAAACCACCCCCAAAAATCAGTTCTGTGGCTGGGAGCTGCCCCCCACCGCAACACGGGCAGCGTTTCCACCCCGAAACCACGCGTACCGCAGCACACCTTCGCACCGCTCCGCGCTCCCAAGGTCCTCCCAGCGAGGAGCGGGTGGGCTCCCCGCGGGGCTGGGGGGTCCCGGCGGCCGCTGCAGCCCCGCTCACTTCCGCGGGATCTGGACGCTGGCGTACTCGGAGCCGGGCTCCTCGGGGCGCGGGGCCGGGCGCCTGGGTGCCTTGCTGAGGTGGACCATGTCCAGGTCGGCGTAGGTGAGGTTGCCGTCGTCGCTGGCGGGCGGGCGGCTGCTCTGGATGCAGGCGTACTCCGACTGCTGGCTCATCTCCACCATCCGGCGGAGGGTCTGCTGCTCCTTGGCGAAGTTCAGGTCGGCGTAGGTCAGGTGGTTGGGGTCGGATTCCTGCGCGAGACACCAAGAGTTGCCCCTCCGGGAGGATGAACGAGGAGCCCCTGGTGCCCACCCCACGCGCCGACCCAAAGCCCCGCGCCGAAGCTGACCCGGGACAGCTCGATGGGAAACGACGCCAGCAGCCGGCTGCGACCACCCCGCCGCTTCACCCCCTGCTATGTCCCCAGTCCCCAGCCACCGCTGCAGAGCCACCACCCTGATGCCAGAGCCAGCGCTGCACCCCCCCATCGCCCCGTCCAGGCAGGGGCCGGCCTGCCCGGCGATGCCCACGCCGGAGCTGCCAGAGCCCGGCTGGGACGGACAGATTGCTGCTGATCACGACTCGGCTCGCAACCACGTCACCAAACGCAAAAATAACTCCACGAATAGCCCGGCTGGCGACTGCACAGCTGGCTCCCCAGGCAGCACAAACCCCGACTTTCCCGGGAGGAGGAGGAGGAGGAGGAGAGAGGGCGAAGGCAGAAGAGACCTGGGGTGCATGAGGAGGAGTGTGGGCAGCAGGGGCGAGGGAGGTTCTCCTCCCCCTCTGCTCTGCCCTGGGGAGGCCCCGTCTGCAGTGCTGGGTCCAGTGCTGGGCTCCCCAGTTCAAGAAAGATGAGGAGCTACTGGAGAGAGCCCAGCGGAGGGCTACGAGGATGAGGAGGGCACGGGAGCATCTCTCCTACGAGGAGAGGCTGAGGGAGCTGGGCTTGTTCAGCCTGGAGAAGAGAAGGCTGAGAGGGGACCTTCGAAATGCCCATAAATATCTGCAGGGTGGGGGTCAGGAGGACGGGGCCAGACTCTTTCCAGTGGTGCCCAGTGACAGGACAAGGGGCAACGGGCACAAACTGGAGCAGAGGAAGCTCCAGCTGAACCCGAGGAAGAACTTCTTCCCTCTGAGGGTGCCGGAGCCCTGGCCCAGGCTGCCCAGGGAGGCTGTGGAGTCTCCTTCTCTGGAGATATTCCAGCCCCGCCTGGCCGCGGTGCTGTGCCCCCTGCTCTGGGTGACCCTGCTTGGGCAGGGGGTTGGGCTGGGTGACCCCAGAGATCCCTTCCAACCCCTGCCATGCTGGGATTCTGAGACGCTGCGAAGTGGCTACCCCGTCCCTGAGGCAGCTTCTCTTCCCTCTCCAGCCCCAGCATGGAGACACGGAGATGTTTCGCAGGGGAACCACCACCCTCCGCTGCAGACACCAAGATGTTCCACGTGGGAACCTCCACTCCCACCCCCGGTGCTGCCCAGCCGCTCTCCCGTCCCGGCACCCAGCAACGCACCTGCGTAGCGGCCTCGCTGCTCTTCTCCGGCTCGTGTAACCTGAAAGGGGAGCAAAACAAGTCAGCACCAGCGCCCTGGTCCTTCTTCCCCAGCGACGGAGCAGCTGGGGGGTTCAGATGCAGGACAAGGTCCCCGCAGCAGCCCCGAG
This sequence comes from Opisthocomus hoazin, assembly GCF_030867145.1. NCBI lineage: Eukaryota > Metazoa > Chordata > Aves > Opisthocomiformes > Opisthocomidae > Opisthocomus > Opisthocomus hoazin. Next base: position 18,483,457 of record NC_134431.1, read on the forward strand.
CAGGATGAGTCCCCACCGAGTGAGCGGGTCCAGCTGCATCTCCGCAGGCTGGAGACCCGGTGCCCACCCGCCTGCTCAGCCTCACCCACAGCTGAGGGTGTGGGTACGACATCACCGCGGGGGTCAGAGCCACAACCAGGAGAGCCCACGCTCCCGCCTTCCCTCCCACAAGAAGCTTTTGGGGACCCAGCTGCGTCTCGATCCCGAGGGTGTCCTGGTGGACAACAGGGTGACCATGAGCCAGCATCGTGCCCTGGGTGCCCAGAAGGGCAGTGGGATCCTGGGGTGCATGAGGAGGAGTGTGGGCAGCAGGGCGAGGGAGGTTCTCCTCCCCCTCTGCTCTGCCCTGGGGAGGCCCCATCTGCAGTGCTGGGTCCAGTGCTGGGCTCCCCAGGTCAGGAAAGATGAGGAGCTACTGGAGAGAGTCCAGCGCAGGGCTGCGAGGATGAGGAGGGCACGGGAGCATCTCTCCTGTGAGGAGAGGCTGAGGGAGCTGGGCTTGTTCAGCCTGGAGAAGAGAAGGCTGAGAGGGGACCTTAGAAATGCCTCTAAATATCTGCAGGGTGGGGGTCAGGAGGACGGGGCCAGACTCTTTCCAGTGGTGCCCAGCGACAGGACAAGGGGCAACGGGCACAAACTGGAGCAGAGGAAGCTCCAGCTGAACCCGAGGAAGAACTTCTTCCCTCTGAGGGTGCCGGAGCCCTGGCCCAGGCTGCCCAGGGAGGCTGTGGAGTCTCCTTCTCTGGAGATATTCCAGCCCCCCTGGCCGCGGTGCTGTGCAGCCTGCTCTGGGTGACCCTGCTTGGGCAGGGGGCTGGGCTGGGTGACCACAGAGGTCCCTGCCAACCCCTGCCGTGCTGGGATTCTGGGATTCTGTGAGAGACCCCGTTTGCAGGCTGGAGGTGCCCAGCTCAGGGGACCCGCGGGTGGCTCGGTGACTGGAGGAGGTCGGCACTTACCTGGCGGACGGTGAGCTTTTACCTGCCGGGAGAGAAAGAGTTTAGGAAAGAAACAGCCCAGGGAGCAACGCAGCCCCCGCTCCCCCAGGCACGCGAGAGCCGACACGCGTCTGTTCCCAGCAAGCGCCCGCAGCGTTCCGGAGTTTCACCCCATTCCCTGCGGGACTGTTCCTGGCAGAGGGCAGGAGGTGCAGGGGGGGGGGTCTCAAGTGATTTTAGGTACCAGGACCAACAAGCGCGTGTGGCTCTGCTCCTGGCAGAGCTTTCCCCGCAGCCTGCGAACCACCCGCTCGGCTCCGGGCAGGAGCTGCAGCAGCACAGCCGTGAATTTGGTGTCCAAGCACCGACGCTCGAGGGAGCAGGGGGTCGGGAGCAGGGGGTCGGGAGCAGGGGGTCGGGAGCAGGGGGTCGGTCCCCTCACCCTTGCTCTGCTTTGCTCGGATCAGGTAAAGAATCGCAGCCACCAGCAGTGCCAGCACGGTGCAGACCACTCCCACCACGACGTAGATGACGTCCAAACTGCCTGGAACATGAATGAAAAGGTCACCACGGGCTGCAAAACGCTGGTTCCCACCGAGCCCCCACAGCCTGACAGCTGGGGCTGGCCTGGAGACGCCCGAAGCACCGAGGACGACAGCCCGGTACCTGCCAGCATCACAGCCCCCAGCCCCCCGACACCGAGCTCTTGTGTCCTTGCACCAGGCTGTGGGGGGACTTGGAGGTTTCTCAGGGAGGTGGCATCTGACAGCTTCCCCAGCAGGGACCGAACCCCAGCAGCTCTCCCGCACCATTACCTGGCTGGGACTGGTCGCTCTGTGTCCCCCCGCCTGGGGCAGCGACCCGCAGGACGGCCGTCCCGCTGATGGGGTCCTGGCCATCGTGCACCACGCGGCAGGTGAACACGGCCCCGGCCTTCTCCTCCGTCGCTTGCACCTCCACCAGGCTCCTCAGCTCGAACAAGCCCCGCGGGGTCTCCACCGGCCGGGGGATGCTCTCCACCTTCAGCTCCGTCCCGTTCTCCAGCCAGGTGACGGCCACATCTCCCGGGTAAAACCCCGTCACGTGGCAGGTGAAGTTCACGGTCTTGTTCAGCACAACGGGGCTCGACGGCTCAGCGACCACGCGGACACTGGGGGAAACTGGGAAGAGAGGCAGCTCCTGGTGCCCGGCGTCCCCCGGCTCTGCTGCCCACAGGCTGCCCCGTCCCTGCCCCGCGACCCCCAGCCCCACGGGAGCCGGACACCCCCAGCCCTCACCTCGCAGGGCTTTGCTGAGCTGGTACCCCCCCCTCAGCGGGGCCGTCAGCGTGGGGTGCTGCACCTCGCAGGCCAGCCGCGAGCGGACGTCGGACTCCTGCAGCGTCACCGTCACGGTGCTGGACATGTCGTAGGAGGATTCCGTCCGCCCAGGGGTGACCTGGGGCGGCTGAGCCGAGATCAGGGCCTCGTCCTTGAACCATTTCACGCCGATGTCTTTGGGGAAGAACCCTCCGGCCGTGCAGGTGAAAGACACCGATGTCCCCGGCCCCGCTCTGCGGCCGGGCCCGGACACGACCGGCGGGGTGGGTTTGGCTGCGGGGAGAAGCGTGGGGCCGTCAGACCGGGCTCTGCCACCCCCGCCTGGCCCAGGGTCTCCCACAGGGACATGGATGTGCCCAGGGACAGCCCACGGGACCCTCTCCCGGGGCCAGCACCCGACCCCTTCCCCATCCCTGCTCGCCCCGAGCGGAGCCCACCAGGCTGGGATGGACTGGGATGGACTGGGCTGTGCCGGGGGCTGCACCCGGCTGGGCTGGGTCCCGCCGGGAGCTGCTCTGGGAGCCCCACTCACCGTGTACGGACACCTCCGTGCCCTTCCCACGCCGAAACACCACATCACCTCCAGTCAGCGACTTGCTGAACTTCACGCAGTAATAGGTGCCAGCATCCTCGGGCTGAACGTCCCTGAGGTGGATGCTGAAGTCTGTGCTGGACTCTGCCACCGCCCTCGTCACGCGGGGGAAGGAGCCCGTCTGCTCATAAACGGTCTCGTTGCCACTGCCCCAGCCCTTCAGCCACTTCACGGGGCCGAGGGGACCGCGTTCGGATACGATGCAGGTCAGGTTGAGCGTCTGCCCCGCCGTCACCGACACCGTGTCCTGGGGCTGCTGCACCTTGAAGTCCTGACCCGCCTGGGCACCCTCTCCTGGGGAAAAACCAGGCTGAGTCTCACCCAGCGCCGCACGCCGGGCCGGGTTCTCCCCCCGCCCTCCCCAGCGCCGGGACGGGCCGAGCACACGGCTCCGCTTCGCGCCGACCGCGGGCGACGGGGCTGTGCCCGTGCCAGCCAGCCTGGGCAGAGGCTGCGGCTACGGCGGCGGGCGCTGACCCCCGCCCGCAAGCCCCGGCCGCAGCTCTGCCACGCGACCGCGCGTCGTGCTCCGTCCGGCTGCAACGCCGAGCAGACGCCAGCTGCCCACGGCTGCCGCCACGCCGTGCTACCTGCCACCGCCGCTCGGCTTCAGTTGGGAGGAAACAAGGGCACAAACTACAAGAAGCTCCTCCAAACCAGCCTTCCCCTGCAGATGCCCATGCGATACCACGTTTTCCGCGCTGGCTCCATCCCATTCCTGCATTGAATCCAAGCCCCGCTTCGTTCCGGCGGAGCACAGCCACCAGCCGAGCCGGTGCCAGTCAGGCAGACGTCATTCCTGCTTGCCACCGACAGCGAAGAGCCGTCCCCTCCGAAGCATCTCAGCAGCCAGGCTCCCCGTTCCAGCCGCCACGCTAACAGCAAGCCGCCGTCCCACGCGCCCCGTCACCCACGGGTGCCAACACACCTTCCCGCACGCACGGTCAGGCGGGAGAAACTCCCGGGCTCTCCAGGAAAAGCGCAGGGGATCCGCTCTCCCTGCCAGCAGGCAACCACGAAATTCGGCTCGGGTGGACGCGCGGCCAGAGCTGGCCGGGACGGGGGTCGGCGTGACGCTCCGGCGGGCTCAGCCCTGCGGAACCGGCTGCTCCCCGCTCCCTGGGAAGAGCCGCAGCGGCAGAGAGAGCTGCCCCGTAGCCTACGCGGCTCCTCAGAGGGTCGAGCATCACAGCAGTACAGTTACTGCAACTGATCCGAGCGAGGTTTCAGCACGGGTCGTTGCTGAAAGGAACGTCTTCAGCAAGGCAGGGGAACCAGGTAAATCACCGAATCCCAGACTCCCAGCGTGGCAGGGGTTGGCAGGGACCTCTGGGGTCACCCAGCCCAACCCCCTGCCCAAGCAGGGTCACCCAGAGCAGGCTGCACAGCACCGCGGCCAGGCGGGGCTGGAATATCTCCAGAGAAGGAGACTCCACAGCCTCCCTGGGCAGCCTGGGCCAGGGCTCCGGCACCCTCAGAGGGAAGAAGTTCTTCCTCGGGTTCAGCTGGAGCTTCCTCTGCTTCAGTTTGTGCCCGTTGCCCCTTGTCCTGTCGCTGGGCACCACTGGAAAGAGTCTGGCCCCGTCCTCCTGACCCCCACCCTGCAGATATTTATGGGCATTTCTAAGGTCCCCTCGCAGCCTTCTCTTCTCCAGGCTGAACAAGCCCAGCTCCCTCAGCCTCTCCTCGTAGCAGAGATGCTCCCGTCCCCTCCTCATCCTCGTAGCCCTCCGCTGGACTCTCTCCAGTAGCTCCTCATCTCTCTTGAACTGGGGAGCCCAGCACTGGACCCAGCACTGCAGATGGGGCCTCCCCAGGGCAGAGCAGAGGGGGAGGAGAACCTCCCTCGCCCTGCTGCCCACACTCCTCCTCATGCACCCCAGGATCCCACTGCCCTTCTGGACACCCAGGGCACGCTGCTGGCTCATGGTCACCCTGTCGTCCCCCAGCACTCCCAGTCCCTCTCCGCAGAGCTGCTCTCCAGCAGCTCAGCCCCAGCCTGCACTGGTGCCTGGGGTTGTTCCTCCCCAGGGCAGGACCCTGCCCTTGCCCCCATCTGCCCGCTGGTGACAGGCGCCAGGCACTGCTGCCTGCTGACAACCCCAGAGCTGGCAAGCAGCACTCGGAACCAGTGTCACGGTCACGCAGGGACCGTCGTGTCTGCGGCTGCTAAGCAGCCTTGGGAGCACACGGAGCAGCGTCCCGGGAGGGTGGGAGCCACATCGGCCCAGCTGGCTCTCCAGCCTCACTGGCCTGAGGGCTGCAGCCGCACCCCACATCTCTTGCACCAGAAAAACCCGGGGCAGCGACTCCCGCGAAGTCCCACAGCCTCCCCGGGCTGGGACAGAACGCTTGGCTGGAGGCTCCCAGGAGGACCCGCTGCTGGATGAGCTGCTCCGACCCCGGCTGCCTCCCACAGAGCCCGGAGCGGGGTTTTGGCCGCTGTGAATCCCTCCTGACTTCCAGCCGTACTTGACGTACCCACAGATGTTCCCACTGCCTGCACAACCGCTCAGTCTCGATGGCCAGAGTCACCAGGAGCACAGTTTCTCCAGTTTGTCTGGAGTACTCTGTCCAGTGCTGGGCTCCCCAGTTTCCAGAAAGATGAGGAGCTACTGGAGAGCGCCCAGCGGAGGGCTACGAGGATGAGGAGGGGACTGGAGCATCTCTCCTGCGAGGAGAGGCTGAGGGAGCTGGGCTTGTTCAGCCTGGAGAAGAGAAGGCTGAGAGGGGACCTTCGAAATGCCCATAAATATCTGCAGGGTGGGGGTCAGGAGGACGGGGCCAGACTCTTTCCAGTGGTGCCCAGCGACAGGACAAGGGGCAACGGGCACAAACTGAAGCCGAGGAAGCTCCAGCTGAACCCGAGGAAGAACTTCTTCCTTCTGAGGGTGACGGAGCCCTGGCCCAGGCTGCCCAGGGAGGCTGTGGAGTCTCCTTCTCTGGAGATATTCCAGCCCCGCCTGGCCGCGGTGCTGTGCAGCCTGCTCTGGGTGACCCTGCTTGGGCAGGGGGTTGGGCTGGGGGACCCCAGAGGTCCCTGCCAACCCCTGCCACACTGGGATTCAGTGATTCTGTGGCTTCTTGCCCGGGGCCCTGGCCCGCTGCATCCCCAGCACAGGCGGATGCTCGCAGCCGAAAGCTCCGGCCCTCCAAGGGGCTGCGTCTCCCTGCGGAGCCAGGTCACGGCTAACGCAGTCGCAGCACTCGGCATCCAGACAACTTTGTCCCAGCAGACAAGCGCGAAGGACAGAAACCTGCTCTGTGTCACGTCCGAGCGCATCGTCCAGGCTGTGCCTCCGTCTCCCGCCCGAGCAGCGGTGGCCCGGGCTGCCGCGAGGTGAGCCCGAGTTTCTTGGGTGACACCCAAACTGGGGGGAGCAGCCCCAGAGCGGAGCCCGTGCCCTGGGAGGGGGCTCGCGCATCCCACCCGCAGAGCACGGCGGTGACGCCGGGCACGCGCAGCCGGTGACGCCGGGCACGTGCCACCGGCTCCGCTGCGGCGGCGGCGTCTCCCGAGCTTCTCCACTGCCCGCTGCCCCCGGGACCTTTCGCAAGAAGCGGTTGAGAAACGCGCAGAGGAAGTTTGAAAGCACGGAACCATCGCCCGCCCCTCGCCAGCTGCCTCTCGCCCAGCTCCGCGTGGGGATGTGACACGGCCAGGGGACCGCGCTGCTCCGGGTACAGGGACCAGCACCCCCAGCCACCCCCCGCAGAGACCCCCTGACCCCTTCACACGCTCAGGGTGGCCGTCTTGCTAATTGCTTGCTCCACCAAGTAGGGCAAACGAAGCCCGCGTTGCCCCATCGCTCATTAGCGGGTGGCTTCGCAAGGCAGCGAGCGCCGTGCGCCCTGTGCGTGGCCGTGGGGGGCGGGGGGCCAGGGGCCAGGCCCCCTCCCCTCTGCACCCTACGAATCGCCGCTCCCCCCCACGATCCTGCGTAAAAGCAGCTTCTGCAGGGTGAGCCCAGCCTGCAGCGAGCCCAGCGCTTCCTCTCCATCCTCCCTCTCTCCATCTGTCCATCTCCCGCGTCGTGCCGGAGCGGAGAGAGCCGGGGGAAGCGCCTGCTTTGGGGCGCCGGAGCCGACCGCGATGCCGGAGCGCGGTCGGGGCGAGCGGCACGGGCACGGCGCAACCCCGAAGGACATCTCTGGGAGCAACACCTGCGAAACCACCGCGCAGACGAACCAAACGCGGCCGGGTTGGAGCTCCCCGCGGCCCCGGCACGAGGCTCCTCCGCCTTCGTGGGGCGTCGGGGATTCGGATGCTCCGCGTGCGTCTCGCGCCGCCGAGCCCGCATCGCCCGCTCGCCGGGCAGCGGCGTGCGAGCCCCCAGCACCCCGCTCCCCGCGCCCAGGGATCTGCCGCTGTCCGGAGCCGCCGCGCTGGGCTTCCCCGACGGTGCCCAAGGGCCAAGGGCTTCGCGCTGCCTCCAGTGCCGCCTGCCAGGAGGCTTCGCCGGCAGCTCCCGGTCACCATGGGGCTCTTGGAAGCCTCTCAGGACTAAAATGTGGCTTTGGGGTTTTTTTTCCCTTGGGTTCTGCCCTGAGCCGCCACGCTACGTTAGAGATTTTCACGCACAGCTCTGCGTGGCTCGGATCACCCCGTCCAGGGTTTGCAGGGGGTCTGTCACAGCCGAGCTTCAGGCCTGACATGCCATGTTAATTAATACCACACCGCCTTAACGAGAGCACGGGTCCCCGTCAGCCCGCCTGACCTCTCCACCCAGCGTGACCCACGGCGTGCTCGGAAACACCTCCAGGCTCCCACAGCAGCGGGCACAGCCGTGCCCCCACCCCCCTGCCATGGGAAAGCAAAAAAAGGAGAAGTCGATAGAAAACCCCAGAATATGCAAGTTAGAAAATGCAAAGTTTCCACTGAAGCTCCTCTTCTCCCTTCCCCCCCACCCCGAGCGCGGCTTCTCCTCGCACCCGGCCGAAGATGCCTCTCCTCCTTCCCCTTTCTGGGTGCTCGCCCCGAAGAGCCGTGGGGCCGGGAGCCCGGGCGAGCCCCGTACGCTCACCACGTGCTCAGGGAGTGGGACACGGGGGGGCTTCGTGCCGCAGACGCACGGGACGCGCCACGATTTCTCACCCGCTTCCCGCCCGCGCACTCGCCGGGCCACCCGACGACGCGATTTTCTCCGACTTGGATCGCGAACCACAGAATCACAGAATCAATCACAGAATCACCGAATGTTTGGGGTTGGCAGGGACCTCTGTGGGTCCCCCAGCCCAGCCCCCTGCCCAAGCAGGGTCACCCAGAGCAGGCTGCACAGCACCGCGGCCAGGCGGGGCTGGAATATCTCCAGAGAAGGAGACTCCACAGCCTCCCTGGGCAGCCTGGGCCAGGGCTCCATCACCCTCAGAGGGAAGAAGTTCTTCCTCGGGTTCAGCTGGAGCTTCCTCTGCTTCAGTTTGTGCCCGTTGCCCCTTGTCCTGTCGCTGGGCACCACTGGGAAGAGTCTGGCCCCGTCCTCCTGACCCCCACCCTGCAGATATTTATCAGCATCCTGTCGCCACCGAGAGCAGGGGAGTTTCGGTGCTCTGAGCCCTGATCTCGTCTCTCCCGCACCCCAGAATCCCTGCAAACCATCAGCCGGCAGCTCCCGCGTCGGTGGGAGCACCCTCGCGGCGCGGACCCTGAGCACTTCCAGCCCGGAGCAGAGGCACGAGCCCCGGTGTCGTGCTGCCCGGTCCGGCAGAGCCCCCCTCCCGCTACTCCCTTTAATTTGAGAGCAGAATCATCCCCGGCTCTCCCGCCACGCGGCAGGTTTTCCATCTCAGCGACACATTTCTTTTTCTTTTTTTTTTTTTCCATGTTCCACCTTTTGAAGTATTTGATACCGAACAGATTGCGAGAGGCCGGGGTTTAATTCAGGAGAGGCTGCTTGGATGCTGCCCGGTAAAAATAGATCCTGGGTTCTTTTTTTTTTTTCCTCCTCCCGAAGGAGCCGGGTAAGGAGCTCTGGGACGGCGAGGGGAGGGCTGCGGGCTCCAGAAGCAACGTGCAGCTGGTCCCCGGCATCCAGAGCCCCACGGCCACTCGCTGGAGGAATGGGCAACGGGGACGAGAAGCCCCAGAATAACCCTGCCGGAATTTCACCTGCAGCGGGGCTGCCCGCGGGGACAGGAGCAGGTGCCACCTATAAAAAGGGCCTGGAATCTGCGGGAAGACAGCAAGGGAGATGCAGGGGACACCAAGGGAGATGCAGGGGACACAAGGGAGACACAGGGGACACCAAGGGAGACGCAGGGGTGGCTGCGGCGGGCGGCGCAGCTCCCCGAGCGGCTCGGGGACGGCGATAGTAAAGGCTGTATTTCACGTACGTGACATCAGACGACGGCTCGGATCGCAGCAGCCACCCTCCCACAGCGCCAGCAGCAAGCGGACGCCGGAGCCTCACGACCAGGCAGATCTCCCTCTTCAGAGGAGGCTCCGGGAAGCGCAGCTGAAAACCCCACGTCGAGCATCGCCCGCGCGGACGGGCTCTCTCTGGCACTGGTTTTGCGATGGGGCTTTGCCCGCCTGGACAAGGTCCTGTGCAGCCTGCTGTAGGTGACCCTGCTTCGGCAGGGGGTTGGACTGGGTGACCCACAGAGGTCCCTTCCAACCCCGACCATTCTGTGATTTGCCATCGGGCTTCCCAGCACCTTGGCCCTCCTCGCCCCGCGGGAAGAGCTCCGGCAGGACCTTCCCTCTCCCCCCAGCGCTGCCGCAGAAGAGCCCGGGCCGGCTCTGGGGCTCCGCTCGAGCCGTGGCCCAGGAGGGTTCACCGCAGGGCTCACCGCAGGGCTTCCATCGCACGGGGGAGAGGAAAAAAACCCAACCCACAACACAACCTGCACTCTCGCACCCGAGATCAGGGACACAAACCACCTCGCGACCCAGGGCTTTCTGCCCCGGGACGGGGTTTTTACTTTCCCCTACAGCTGGCTTGGAAAAACGGGGTTCTTACTCCAAGGGCCAGGATTAATTAAACTCAAGAGCTTCGCTGGAGCCGTTCTTTCGTGGCGGAAAGCCGCGGCAGCTCGCCGAGGAGCTGCGCTCGCCGCCAAAGCCTCCTCGGCTTCCAGCGACCGGGGCCAAGGCTTCTCGGCTGCGCCCGGGCAGCTCAAAGCAAGGCGTCCTGCGCTGAAAGCGCCCGCATTCCGCTCGAGCACCCAGCTCTCTGCCCGAGCAAAGCTTCCAGGGGCAATCTTTCCATGGGGCCTGGCAGGGCATGGCTTCTCCCCGCGTGGGACGGGAGCCTGGGGTGGGCTGCCCGCGGCGGGGTCCGGCGGGGCGGTGGGGAACGCGGGCAGAGCAGCGAGGTGCCCCCCGCTCCGAACGCGCGTCGGTGCCCAACGCCCCGTCCCTCCCCGCACGAGAAGACGGCAGCGGGCAGGGAGATGAGCGGTTCCTCAGCCATGTTCCCCCCCCCGAGACGAAACGAAGCACCCTAGAGAGGAAACGTCCTGGAAAGCAGCAAAGCCACCGCGGGGCTTCGTTCCTGGTGGGGTGAGAAACTTCCCACCGCTGGCAGGGGAAGGGAAAGCGCCGAGGAGCAACGCGCACTCCGAGCATCCCTCCCCGCGCTGCGTCCCCAAGATTTTACCGGGGACCAGCGGAGCTGGGGGGGCTGGGGGAGCCGGCAGTGGGAACCCGAGGGGACCCCAGGCCGGGGGGCACTGGGAGGACGGGGCGATCCCACCGCGTCGGTGCTCCACAGTTGGGTAGAGCGGCAAGAACCGTGTTCTGTCGAGGGTAAAGCTTTGAGGGGGGGAGAAAAACAAGGCAAAGCAGGCAGGCAGCCCCCCCCTTGCCTCCCGCCATCGCCAGCCTCCGAGCGGGAATCGTGGCTGCGGGCAGAGCTTCGCCTCTCGCGTAGCTGGCAGGGGCTGGCGGCGAGCGGGTGGAAGCGACGTGCCTCTTCACGCCCCGGCCCGACCGCCTCGTCTCGCCGCGGAGGGGAACGCCTGGCCCGGCAGCGGGATCGCGGCGGGGGAGCCGAGCGAGGCCCCGCCGGAGCCCCCCGCTCCGCTCCCCGCCGGAGCCCCCCGCTCCGCTCCCCTCCGCCATCGCCGAGCTCTAGGTCATGGCGCGGAAAGGTCAAACCCAACGCGCGCGGCCAGGGAGGAGAGGGAAGGATGGAGGGGGGAGAGGGGGGAAGGAAGAAGGAAAAGCAAAGGGTGGGGGTGACCGGGGGGGGGGTTGGGGGGGTCCGGGGCTTACCTGGGCAGGAGGGCAGGCAGAGCAGCAGCAGCAGGCAGGGCAGCGGCCGGGTGGGCTCCATTGCGGGCAGTGCCGGGGCAGTGGGGAGCAGCGCGGGGCCGGTTCGGCCTTTTGGGTGGGTTTGAGGTTGGTTTGTTTAAAACAAAAAAAAAAAGAGGAAAAAAAAAGAAAAAAAAATAAGGAAAAAAAAAAAGCAGAATTGCAGCTGGAGAAAGGAAATCGCTCTTCTCAGCCCCAAAATGAGGAAGGAGGGCTGGGCTCCCGCTCCCCACCCCCCCCCCCCCGCTCCCCGGGTGCGGGCGGGGGGAGCCCACGCACACGCGCGGCCCCGGTGGGCACCGACCTGGCCGGGCGCTGGCGGGGCCGCCCCGCCTCCCGCCGCCGTTGCCGTGGTACCGGGGCGGGATGGGGCCGGCCCCGGCTCCCGGATCCTTCCCCCCCCCCCGCCCCTTCCCCCCCCCCCCCCGCTCCGGTTTAAGGCCGCGTCCCCGGCGGCGGGGCTGGGGCTGGCCGCGAACCCGCGGCTCTGCGGTCACCCCGCTGCGCCTTAAGGTGGGCTGGGGGGGACCCCCGGGAGGGGTTGCGGGGAGCCCCGGGGGCGGGGGAAGCAGCCGGGGCAGAGGAAGGACGGGTCAGTGCCCCGGTGCTCGCCCAGGGCTGCTGGGATGTCCTGTGTGTGTCCCCCCCCGCCCCGGGGGTCGTTCCCCACCCAACCCCGGGGTCCCCACCCAACCCCGGGGTGCCCCCCGCCCCCAGTCACCACAGGCTTCCTGCACCGGGGTCTGCACGGCTGCGGCACTCAGCCTGGCACCCCTGCACTGGAATTGGGGTGCTGGGGGGGGTACACAGCCTTGGGGGTCCTGACCAGGCAGGATGGTTTGTGCCCCCCCCAAGGGGACCCCGCGAAGCCGGCAGCCGAGCCCCTGGCAGAGGCGTTAAGTGGCATTTTGGGGGTGCCTGGGGCTCAGAGTGAGGAGGGGACTCTGGTGCGGCACAGTTGGGGGGGGGGGAAGATACCTGCACCCCCCTCTGTGGGGGTCCTGGGGATACAGCCTGGGGACGTGGGGACACCCCCGTGATGTCCCCGGGCTGAGCAGGGAGAGGCGAGAGCCCGGGGAGAAGGCAGCGGCGATGGGAGATGGGGCTGAGGAAGAGCGCGGAGGAGGAGGAAGAGGAGGAGGGGGGCAGCTGGACATGAGCAGCCACGGGCTGCGTGTCCCTCCCCCACCCCGCTTCTCCCCAGCACAGAGTCCCTCCCGGGGGAGGCAGAAGGACTCATCCTCCGCCGTCTCTGCCCACGAGAGCTGCTCCCCCCACCCATGGGCACATGGATGGTGGGACAGGGACCCGCTTGTTCCCTGGGCATGGTCACCTGCAGCCAGACGCGATGCCAGCAGCTCTCCCAGCACCCAGCTTTTCCCCCCTGCCCACCCAGGCACGGGGCAGACGCTCTGCAGACCCAGGGGGTCCCGGTCCCGGCACGCCCGGGTAGCACCCAGCAGCACCCACCCACGCCGCAGCATCCCCGACGGCGCGGATCACGCCCAGCCGCTCTCCCACGCCAGGCCTGGCCCCGAGGGCAGCGTCGGGGTGCCAGGGCCGGGGGACCGGCTGCCAGCTCCCCGCTCCCTGCCCAGGCACCCGCTGGGGCTGCCGGCTTTATTTAGAGCTTCGCACAAACAAACAGCGGAGATGGGCGAAGCGACTTGGCAGCATCGATCCGCGCGGTGTTCCCAGCCCCACCAGCCTCCCCCTCAGCCCCAGCTATGCCCATGGGTTGCATCCAGCCTGAATTGAGCTCATTTTGCTGCTGGGAGCTGGGACTGGACTCCCCAGGCATCTGCACGGCACTGGGACCCCTGCTCCAGCAGCTGGAGGCTGCTCGCAAGCGCTGCGGCCGGCGCTGCCCAGACGGTGAAATAAATTGTGGCCATGGCTGCTCCCGGGGAGCCCAGCGTGGCCGGGGTTTCTGTTCCCCCTTCACGCAGCTGGCGAGGGCACGAGCGAGTGGCGGGGACCCGGGGGGGCCTTCGGGTTCAGCCTCCGTCCTTCGGCACGCGCAGCGGGGGCCAGACTCATTCCAGTGGTGCCCAGCACCAGGACAAGGGGCAACGGGCACAAACTGAAGCAGAGGAAGCTCCAGCTGAACCCGAGGAAGAACTTCTTCCCTCTGAGGGTGCCGGAGCCCTGGCCCAGGCTGCCCAGGGAGGCTGTGGAGTCTCCTTCTCTGGAGATATTCCAGCCCTGCCTGGCCGCGGTGCTGTGCAGCCTGCTCTGGGTGACCCTGCTTGGGCAGGGGGTTGGGCTGGGTGACCCCAGAGGTCCCTGCCAACCCCGACCATGCTGGGAGTCTGGGATTAGCAGTGGGTCACGGGATCGTTGCCGCTATGTAGCAGCGGGCAGCGCATCCCACCCGGCCCAAGCACCCTCGGGGCGAGCGGGCACCCGGGTGGGACGCGGCGCAGCCCCACGCAGCTGCGCTCCGGCTTATTTTTAAGACGGGAGCGCGGTTCCTGGAGGCCCGGCTGACTCCAGCCCATCCGGGCTGCTCTCCCGCGCGGCGCTGGCAGGTTCAGCCAACCCGTTTCGAGGCGACGGCGGAGCGGAGACAGCCCCGTACGCAAGCAGCCGCCGCCGAGCGCTCGGGAAGGAAAGTTAGAGCTTAAAAAAAGCTCCGCGAGAGAAGGCAGCGCGGCAGAGCAGATGGCGCAGCGTGAGCTTCCCCGGGAAGAGCTGCTATTGCTCGCCATTAGGAAGCATATGGCCCGGCCCTTCTGCCTCCCCCCCTGCCCACGGCATCGCTCGAACGCGGCGCGGTTGGGGCGTCCGCCCCGGCAGCGCAGCCCCTGCCCCACGGGCTGGCGATGAACCGGGGGGAGAGGACCCCTCCGCTCCTTCACGGCGTTCCCGGAGACGCAACGCCGTCCTTGGCAGCTTCCTTCTGCGCCCAACGCCCACGGCGAGCGGGAGGCTCCCGCCGCGTCTTCGTGCTTCGGCTCGAAGCCGCCGCTCACCCCCAGGACCGGTTTGCAGCCCGGGTCTCCCCGGCGTCGGGGGAGAACCGGGGCAGCGTTTCAGGGGAGCTTTTCAGGAATCCGTTGGTTTTCACAGCTTCCAGGCGCTGCCAGGAGCCTTTCGGGGAGGGGACGTGGCCCAGGTCGACTCTCCCTGTGGGGAGACCTTACTGAGGCTTTTCAGGGCTGAAAGGGGGGCTACAGGAAAGAGGGGGACAGTGTCTTTAGCAAGGCCTGTTGTGGCAGGACCACGGAGTAATGGCTTTAAACTAAGGCAGGGCAGATTTAGACTGGATCTAAGGACGAAATTTTTCACTATGAGGGTGGTGGAACCCTGGCCCAGGCTGCCCGGAGAGGTAGGAGATGCCCCGTCCCTGGGAATGTTCCAGGGAGATCGGACGGGGCTCGGAGCAGCCGGATCCCCTTGGAGATGTCCCCGCTCGCTGCAGGGGGGGTGGGCTGGGTGGCCTCTGAAGGTCCCACCCAAAGCATTGGATGATGCTGTGATTGATTCTATAACCCACGCCCACGGGTTTGGGTGCTGGGGGAGTGCTGGGCCAGGCAGGGCTCTGGTCCCCTTCCCAGCACTGCTCCCAGCTGGGACCAGTGGCCTGATGTGCTTTTGCCTTTCCCCATTCTCCATCCCAGGAGGTGGAGATCCCCCCCCAAGGGACCCCCAGCCAGGCCAGCAGCCCCCCCATCTCCGGGAAGGGCTGGAGCAGGCCCTCTTGTCTGAGCCCAGCAGCATCCGAGGGGGGCAATTACAGCCTCGCCAGGGCGATCCCAGCTGAAAGTCTGGCAGCACTGGTTTTGCCCAGACTGCTCTTTCATCCCCTAATTAGCAGCCTGCCTGGTCCCCTCCCAGCAGAGCGAGCCACCGCTGTCCCCGTGGGCTGTGGGTGCTGGGAGGGGATGGCGATGGGAGAGCTTCCAGTTACTGCCCTTCTGTGCCAGACCTGGGCCTGTTAATGAGCCACGGTTCGCTAACGATGGAGGTGGCTGCAGTTCCTTCCATGCCCAGGACTTTGCCCCTCAGGATGCCCGCTCCCCAGCCCAGCGTGGCACGGCGCAGTGGGAAGGTCACCTACAGTCTGACCGCCCAGCCACGTCACCCCAGGACACAGCAGCTGTCCCGGGGGGCTGTGCCCTCAGTGCAGCCTCGAAACCCCAGCCCGCAGGGAGAGCTTAGAGATAAACGTACAAAAAACACCAGTGCTTTGGCCACCAGCCTAGAAAACACCCTGAAACCAGCACCCAGGGGTGCTGTTTCGGGGCCACGGGTGCAGAACCAGACCCAAGCACCAGCAAGCAGCCAGCCTCGCGGGAGCCACCCATCAGACACCCATCGCGTGCCTCCACCAAGGCACTCGGCTGCAGGGAGTCGCTGCCTGGGGGAAGCTCAGACCTCCCGGTCGTATCCTGGCCCAGGCCCAGCCCCAAACACAACCCAGCCCGGTCCCAGCACCCCGAGAGATGCTGCTTTCGTAGCTCACCACAACAAAACGAGATGTGCGACCACATCAGAGCGCCGAGCCCAGCCCCGGCGCCCGCAGGAGGTCGGCTCCGGAGCTCGCGAGCCAGCGCAGCCTCCCCGCACGGGGCTGTGCACCCTCACCCCTGCTGCTCTCCAGCTCCAAAGCCAAATCTGAAGACCCCACCAGGCAGAAACATCCTACAGCCCCCCTGGCTCTCCCCACCACCTCTCAGGCTTCGGAGTCAGCGCCCTGGCAGGGCTTTTAGCTGGGGGAAAAACACACAAATGTCTTCCAGAGTAGGTAGTGCCAATTAGACTGCTGATATTTAGGACTTCCAGCACAACAAATGGAGCTGCAGCTTCATTAGGTACCACGCCAATTTAATTCGAGACATCCAGTACAGAAGGAGCTTAAATTAGTCTGTCTGATGCTAACTTGCAACGAGCAATATGTTAACAGGAGGACAGGGAGCAGCGACCCGCAGCCCGCCTGCCCGGAGCGGCACGCAGGGGCTGCGACCCGGGGACGGGGTGAAGGCAGCAGGCACCCGCAGCACCCCAGCCCTGCACACACCGATTTCGGGGATCGGGGGGGTGCATCCTACCTGTCTGCTCACAGCATGCTCCTGCTGCAGCTCCCACCACCAAAAACTCCTTGCAGCTGGCAATGGGGGCACCCAGCCATCCCTTTAATGGGGGGGGAAGGCCCTGGGGGGGGGAGGTTAATGAGCTGCAGGTGCTTCATTAAGGCTGTAATTGCCAGAAGTAAGGCTGGGCTGGGCTGCAGAGGCTGCTGTGTGGGCAGCCCCTGCACGGGCTTTGCCCCTTCCCTTCTTGGGAAGCTCACGGGGGTGCCTGCGACAGCTTCGGTCAAGGTTTTGTTGTGTGATTCGGGGCTGAGCTGCGACATCTCGGGTCCTCGTCAGAGCTCCCGAGCTGCGCCGGTGCGATCGGGGCCAGACTCTTTCCAGTGGTGCCCAGCGACAGGACAAGGGGCAACGGGCACAAACTGGAGCAGAGGAAGCTCCAGCTGAACCCGAGGAAGAACTTCTTCCCTCTGAGGGTGCCGGAGCCCTGGCCCAGGCTGCCCAGGGAGGCTGTGGAGTCTCCTTCTCTGGAGATATTCCAGCCCCGCCTGGCCGCGGTGCTGTGCCCCCTGCTCTGGGTGACCCTGCTTGGGCAGGGGGTTGGACTGGGTGACCCACAGAGGGCCCTGCCAACCCCAACCATGCTGGGAGTCTGGGATTCTGTGGATGGTGCTGGGGACGAGCAGGATGGAGGTGCTCCCCGGCATGGGGGTTTCCGAGGGGGCCACCTCCACGCCCGCCGGCCGGCGCTGCCGCCCGCTACCGCAGCCCCCCTGAGCAGCCGGGTTCCTCATCGCAGCCCGTTTAATTTCAGCGGCTCTGGAGCGTTCTCCCAGGATCAGCCAGTCCCCTGCAAACCCATAAAATGACTTTCCGGGATGACACGGGAGGGATGGCGGCTCTACCTGCCCCGCACGGGGCTGTGCCAGGGCAGAGCGATGCTCCGGGTGCCCTCACCCACCGTCACCCCGGGCTTCGGCCTCGGCGGCAGAGCCCAGCCATCGTCACACCACGCACCGCCATCCACCCAGCAGAAAGCAGCCCGAGCGGTGTGGGCTGCAGCAGGGACCGTGCCCGCATCACAGCTCGCCCGTCCCGGGGCCACGCGATGCTCCCGGGCTGCTCCCGCTCGGCAGCGGCACGCTGCGGGGTGCTGCGCACCGGGCGACCGGGCCAGGCTTCCTTAACGCAGCTCCGCACGCTTCCGACTGGGGGAATTCCTCCTGGCTGTGTCAGAGCAGGAAAGGTGGTTTATATCCTGCGCCTGGCCTGGAAGCGGCCCCGGCTGACCTGGAGGCGATGGGCACGGGGACGGGGTTCGGGGTGAAGCTGCTGACAGGGACCTGGCAGGCTGGTCCTGGCTGCCCGGTCAGCGGCCGTGGGCACTCGGGGGGCCGCGGTGACCTTCGCTCGCAAACAGGACCCTTGCCCCTTGCGCTAGGGGAGGATTTGCTCGCTGGCTGCGGGTGCAGCGGTCGCATTCTGCAGCCTCCGGGGTCCGCAGCGCGTGCGCGGCGCAGGGGTGGGGACCGGGGCGCGAGGCAGCTCCCACCCCGGGCAGCTCATGGGGGGCACAGGGTGGCCCCAGCCCTGCACCCCTTGTGCCGGCGGTTGCAGAGCCCAAGCTGTGGGGACACCCGCACTGGCTGGGGGGGACACAGACGGGGTTCAGCCCGGCTCTCGGGGGCTCCAGAGCCACCAGCAGCCCCAGGACCCTTCCCCACCGCAGGCTGGGTGTGGAAGGGTGCTCAGCCCTGCGAGCAGCGGTGCTGTGGAGGAGAAAGGGGAGCGGAGGGCATTTTTCGGGGAGCTGCAGCCATGCGGGGGACATTTCGCAGCTGGGTGTCCCTCGGTGATGGCTCCTGGGAGCTGTCTGAGCTGAAGACCCCCTCCCCGCTCCGGAGGGGGATGCTCTGAAGACCCCCTCCCCGCTCTGCACCGCGCTGGCCCGCGGGGACGTGGTGGTGGTGCCGGTACCCAGACCCCCACGGCGCACAGACAGCCCGTAGCCAAATTTATGTACTGGGGGCTAATGGGAGGCCTCGTCACGCTGACACCGGACAAATTCACCTCCCCGTCCCGAGCCCCCGGAGCTGTGGCTCTCCCCGACGGGGCAGGTCCCTGCCAGAGCTGCTGGCCGTTCCCCACGTCGGATGCAGCCCATCCTCTGCCGGCTGCCCCTGCTCCTCACTCGGTGGCTGCCGGTGCCATGCCCGTGCCCGGGGCCAGTTGGGGACCAGGCGGGATGGGCGGGGGGCTGAGGGTCCCGGGGTGCTGCGGGTGGGAGGATGGGGCTCAGGCTGTGGGGATGCCCAAGGGAACAGCGGGTGCCTTTGAGCCCACCGCCCCACGGAGCGACGCCGGGGAAAACCTCGGTCTCCCCTTTGCGGTACCGCTAGGACCGCGGCGCGGCGAGGAGCCTGGCCGAAGGAGGAGCGATATCATCTCAGCTTTCTTCTGCCTTTTTCTTTTCTGCATCCTTTCAGAGCTCTTTGCTGATTGCAAATTGTTATCATGAAAGAGCATCCAACGCTGCAAGAGCAGATAATGCTCTGCATGCTCGCAGGCGCGGCTGCTGGAACTCGCTGCGGGCTGGGCCGCCTGATAAAGTCCCGCGGCAGCTGCGGATGAAAATAAAAGTGCTAACGCAGGGGGATTGATCGTGTGAGGCGATCTCAGCCCATCGCTTCCTGCTCGGCAGAGCTCTCGCTGGAGGCACCGGGACCACCGCGGGGCTTCGAAGCCCAGGCTTGGCAGGGGAATTTGGACCTCGGCCGGCCGGGTGCTCGCAGCTCCGGAGCCGGGGAGCTGCCCCAGCGCAGGGCCGAGCTGGAGTGCGTGGGGTGCGGGAGACCCGGCACGACCCCACGCCACCCTTCTCCGAGTGTTGTTAACGAGGGTGCGAGAGATAATGGCACGGGTGGCAGCGCGGGTGTGAAAGCGCCGTTGTCTATCGCTTCGCAGTGGAAATGGCAATTGAGAAGCGGCTGGGGTGCAGGGGGGCTGCACCCCCCGAAACGGCTGGACCCAGCCCTGGAGGGGGGTGCTGCTGCCTTGACCAACCCCCAGCCCCACCGTCCCCAGCCCCGACACCGGGCTGTCCCCGCGCTGGCCGTCCCTGCGCTGTCCCTGCAGCAGCCCCGCAGCTCCCGGGCTGCGTGCCGGAGCACAGGGCACTTTGCTTCGGCCCCGCTGCGACCGGGCGCATCCGTGCTGCTGGACCCAGTGCTCCCAGCTCCACGGGGCCAGGGCCATGCTGGTCTGGGTGCATCCGTGCTGCCGGACCCAGTGCTCCCAGCTCCACAGGGCCAGGGCCATGCTGGTCTGGGTGCATCCGTGCTGCTGGACCCAGTGCTCCCAGCTCCACAGGGCCAGGGCCGTGCTGGTCTGGGTGCATCTGTGCTGCTGGACCCAGTGCTCCCAGCTCCATGGGGCCAGGGCCATGCTGGTCTGGGTGCATCCGTGCTGCCGGACCCAGTGCTCCCAGCTCCACGGGGCCAGGGCCATGCTGGTCTGGGTGCATCTGTGCTGCTGGACCCAGTGCTCCCAGCTCCACAGAGCCAGGGCCATACTGGTCTGGGTGCATGCATGCTGCTGGACCCAGTGCTCCCAGCTCCATGGGGCCAGGGCCATGCTGGTCTGGGTGCATCCATGCTGCCGGACCCAGTGCTCCCAGCTCCACGGGGCCAGGGCCATGCTGGTCTGGGTGCATCTGTGCTGCTGGACCCAGTGCTCCCAGCTCCACAGAGCCAGGGCCATACTGGTCTGGGTGCATGCATGCTGCTGGACCCAGTGCTCCCAGCTCCATGGGGCCAGGGCCATGCTGGTCTGGGTGCATCCGTGCTGCCGGACCCAGTGCTCCCAGCTCCACGGAGCCAGGGCCGTGCTGGTCCCGCCACTGGGAGCTCGAGGAAAATGCTTCTGCAAGGGGTTCATGTTGCTTTGTCTTTTTCTTTTTTAAGCTGAAGGGCAACAAAAAGCAGGAGGATTAATTCCGGCTCGGTGAGATCCACCCGCGCTCCTGGTGACTGCGTCGGTCCCAAGGCTCTGACCTGGCCCCGATACGGAGCCGCAAATCAGAGCTGCGAAACGCTGCCGGAGGGGGGTCCGGGGTTCGGCGGGTCTGTGCGATGCCCAGCGGGTTCAGAAAATACTGCCTGGGGTCATCTACGTGCATGAGCGTGCACACACGTGCGTGCGTGGGCCGGGCTGGAGGTGGGAACGGGGCTGCTGGGCTGGTGACGACGCCGGGTCTGAGCCGGGAGGGAGCCCGGAGAGCGACAGGAGCCAGCGATGCTCCAGCCGTCCTCGCTCCGCAGCCCCGTGGCGGCAGCTCCCGACCGCCGGCGTTAATGATATCCACCCAATTAGCCGCTGCGAGCTCTGCCTAGCCCCGAGGATTAGCAAACGAAATCATCATCCCAAGGCGTAAGCAGTTAACGCCGCTAATTACTCACCGCGTGAATCCTAACCCAAAGACCACCGGGCAGGGGGCTGCTGCCCGCCCGGCCGGGGCCCCCCTCGGCTCCACGAGACGGGAGCTGTTTATGGAGAAATCGCCGGGCTGGGGGATACGTTATTTTTACACGTTGCCATAGTTACCGATACCATTATAAAATTAAGCCTGAACCCGGCAGCAGGAATGGATCTGTCAGAAACGATTACTGCAGCGGGCGCGTCGCCGGTCCCACGGCGCGCGGGGCCGAGCCCAGGCGGGGCGACGGAGCTCCCCGCCGAAGGCTCTGCCGGGGCCGCGTCGCCGGGCCGAGGCGCCGGGCAGGCGGCCGCGACGCCGGGCTCGCCGCCACCGCCGGCACACGGCCTCTCCGAGCTGGCAGCACCGCCGGGCACGGCCGGGGCGAACAAAAGCCCGCTGAGAGCACGCCGGGAGCCCGCTCCCTCCCGCAGCGCCTGCTTTCCCCTTTCTCCTGCCTCTCGAAATATTTTTTTCCTTTCCCTGCACATCTCCTCAGAGGGACGGTTGTGCCGGGCTCGGGGCGCTGCCAGCGCCGGGGACGCGGCCAAGCTTAAGGTCACTCGGTGCCGGGAGGAGTGGGGGGGCCTGGGGACCCCCCCAGCTTCCAGCCAGGGGTGCCCGGTGCCACCCGTGGGAATGGGAGCTCCCCAAAGGGTGTCCCCACCCCGAGAGCAGCTCCCAGCTCTTTTCCCCAGCTGAACCCGCCGGAGCATCCCCGGGAGCGCGTGCGGCTCACGCGGGGCACGTGTGGATGTGGGGGAACCGGGACCGCTCCAGAGTGTCACCGGCAGCAGACCTGACACAAGGAGCCCCAGGCACCCCCCGTGAAGGCAGGACACCCCTCCTGCCCGCCCTGGGACCCTCTCCTGGGCGCTGGCAGGACCAAGCGCTGCAGCTGGATCTGCCCTCCCTGTGCCGGCTCCGGAGGGCGATTGTCCCTGAGCAGCGTCCAGTCAACCCTGATGAGGTTCAACAAGGGCAAGGGCAGGGTCCTGCCCCTGGGGAGGAACAACCCCAGGCACCAGTGCAGGCTGGGGCGGCCCTGCTGGAGAGCAGCTCTGCGGAGAGGGACTGGGAGTGCTGGGGGACGACAGGGTGACCATGAGCCAGCAGCGTGCCCTGGGTGCCCGAAGGGCAGTGGGATCCTGGGGTGCATGAGGAGGAGTGTGGGCAGCAGGGCGAGGGAGGTTCTCCTGCCCCTCTGCTCTGCCCTGGGGAGGCCCCATCTGCGGTGCTGGGTCCAGTGCTGGGCTCCCCAGTTCAAGAAAGATGAGGAGCTACTGGAGAGAGCCCAGCGCAGGGCTGCGAGGATGAGGAGGGGCCGGGAGCATCTCTCCTACGAGGAGAGGCTGAGGGAGCTGGGCTTGTTCAGCCTGGAGAAGAGAAGGCTGAGAGGGGACCTTAGAAATGCCCATAAATATCTGCAGGGTGGGGGTCAGGAGGACGGGGCCAGACTCTTTCCAGTGGTGCCCAGCGACAGGACAAGGGGCAACGGGCACAAACTGGAGCAGAGGAAGCTCCAGCTGAACCCGAGGAAGAACTTCTTCCCTCTGAGGGTGCCGGAGCCCTGGCCCAGGCTGCCCAGGGAGGCTGTGGAGTCTCCTTCTCTGGAGATATTCCAGCCCCGCCCTGGACAAGGTCCGCTACAGTCTACTGTAGGTGACCCTGCTTGGGCAGGGGGTTGGGCTGGGTGACCAGAGGTCCCTGCCAACCCTGAACATTCTGTGATTCTGTGAAACGTCAAAAGCACAAAGCGAGTCTCAAGCACTGGCTGTTCCCGCTCGTCCCGCGGTCCTGGAAATCCCTCTGTGATCCCTGCCAGAGTCCTGGCCTCCGTGACATCCTGCAGCAGAGGACCGCACGGGCCGGGGGAGCGTTGGGCGCAGAGGATTTCCTTCCATTGCCAGGTTTGAAATGCGTTCGACGCTTTCATTTTCACTGCCTGCCCCCTCTGCCTGCAATAGGAGGGATGGGGAATGGCCGGGGGGGCAGCCCCCCATCTGCCCCACACCCCCTCAGCTCCAGGGATTTAATGAAAACGATTCCAAGTCGGGCAGAGAGGTTCCCAGTAGCAATAGCTGCAACAGCACAACCTCCTATGAGACACCGGAGAATCCACGCAGACCAAGAGCGTCCTCCACGCACCTCCACCTCTCCTCAGCTCAAAGCCCTGGACCGCAGCCCGGGGGTCCCAGCCCACGTCCCCATCTCCCAGCACTTGGGAGCCCACCTCCGCCCCGAGCAGCGCGGGGGTCCCGAGGGGGGGCTGCTGTCCCGTCGCAGGGGGCTGCGCTCGGGGGGCTGCAGGAATCCCGGCCGTGCTGGCGAGAGCCCGGGAACGCGGCGGGAGGAGGAGGAGGAGGCTGGCAGTGCGGCTGCGGCACCGGAACAGTTCCTATGGCAACCCCAAAGCCCAGACCTGTTTATCCCCTTTAATAAAAATCCACAATAACCGTGAAACCGGGGAACGCGATTCGGTCATGAGAGGGGCGATAAATGGGGAACGGCGCAAAGCGCGGCGCCGCTTCACTGCGGCTTCGTTCCTTCGTTTCCAAGGAGGAGCCGGGGAAGCGGGGAGCTGCGACGGGGCGAGCTGGCGGGTCTGGAACTGGTGCGAGCAGGGGCCGCCCGCGCAGCGTCCCACGGCTTCTCCCTCCGATCCCCCCCCAGCAGGAGAGCAGCCGGGGCAGTCAGCGGGCACAGGTGAGACCCAGGTGGCTTTTCTTGGGGGCAATCAAAGTGTCCCTGGAGCCTCTCGCCCTTTCCAACCCCATCAGAGCACCCAGCTGTTCCTCCAGCTCCTCGTGCTGCTCCCATCGGTGTCCTGGCATGGCATCCCCATGGCATTTTGAGGTCCCCATGGAATCGTGGGATCCCCATGGCATTTTGGGGTCCCCATGTCATCACCTGGTTATCATGGCATCATGGGGTCCCCATGGCATTGCCTGGTCCCCACGGTATTGCCTGGTCCCCACGGCATCGTGGGGTCCCCATGGCATTTTGGGGTCTCCACGGCATCAGCTGGTCCTCATGGCATCACGGGGTCCCCATGGCATTGCCTGGTCCCCACGGTATTGCCTGGTCCCCACGGCATCGTGGGGTCCCCATGGCATCGCCTGGTCCTCATGGCATCATGGGGTCCCCATGGCATTTTGGGGTCCCCATGGCATTGCCTGGTCCCCATGGCATTTTGGGGTCCCCATGGCATCCCCTGGTTCTCATGGCATCGTGGGGTCCCCATGGCATTTTTGGGTCCCCACGGCATTGCCTGGTCCCCATGGCATCATGGGGGTCCTGGGAGGTCCCTGTGGCGTTGGATGCTCTTGGACCCGTGGCTGTTTGGCTGGGCTGATGCGCAAAGGGACCAGCCTGTCTCTCCCTGGGGATGGGCTTGTGGCCACTGCGGTCTCACAGTGGCAAGGACAGGGTTGGGGACAGGGCTGGGGACAGAGCAGGAGCGCGGGGGCATCTTGGACAGAGACAGCCACAAACCAGGGCCTTGGCAGGAGCCGCTGCCCGGTCAGCCGCTGGAGTGGACGAGCAGGAGGGACACGGGCTCCCGGGAGACCGGCTGGCCCCTGGACACCTTCCCACCAGAGGCACTGCCAGCCTGGGGGGGTCTCTGCTCCTCTCCGCAGGGCTGGAGCATCCCGGGGCAGGGCACCAGGCGTTTATCCCCGGCTCAGCCCTTTCCTCCTCGCTCAGCCCTGGCTCCAGCACAAGCTTAGCTTTGTCCCGCTCCCCTGCGAGCGCTGCCAGCCCTCTCCTGTCCCGCAGGACACATCCCCCTGCTTCAGCCAGCCCCATGCGCTAGCTGAGACCGCGCTCTTCCTCGGCGTTAATTAAACCATTGCTCCCCCTCCGCTCGCTGCCGGGGCCAGCCTCCTCCCTCGGTCTCGCTCTCCGGACTAATGGCTCACTGGTATTACACAGAATCACAGCATCCCAGCATGGCAGGGGTTGGCAGTGACCTCTGTGGGTCACCCAGCCCAACCCCCTGCCCAAGCAGGGTCACCCAGAGCAGGCTGCACAGCACCGCGGCCAGGCGGGGCTGGAATATCTCCAGAGAAGGAGACTCCACAGCCTCCCTGGGCAGCCTGGGCCAGGGCTCCGGCACCCTCAGAGGGAAGAAGTTCTTCCTCGGGTTCAGCTGGAGCTTCCTCTGCTTCTGTTTGTGCCCGTTGCCCCTTGTCCTGTCGCTGGGCACCACTGGAAAGAGTCTGGCCCCGTCCTCCTGACACCCACCCTGCAGATATTTAGAGGCATTTCTAAGGTCCCCTCTCAGCCTTCTCTTCTCCAGGCTGAACAAGCCCAGCTCCCTCAGCCTCTCCTCGTAGGAGAGATGCTCCAGTCCCCTCCTCATCCTCGTAGCCCTCCGCTGGGCTCTCTCCAGCTCATGCTCGCTGTTGGCTCTCAGCACAGCTCAGGCCTCCCACACTGGCTCCCCGGCATGGCACGGCACGGCACGGCACAGCATGGCACGGCACGGCACACACCGCTGCCCCAGCACCCCTCTCGCCTTGCCACCTCCAGGAGCAGTTTCCCACCTCCCAGGGCTGGGAGCGGAGCCGATGCTGGGGCATCCCCTGGCCCTCCCCACCTCCTGCTTTCTGCCCCTCCCCAGGGCAGGGGTCTGCGCAGCCCCCCACCACAGCGCAGCCCAGCTCAGCCTCTCGCCAGCCCTTTTGCTTGGCTTTACCACCCCACGAGGTCCACGCGGGGGAAAAGCCCAGCTGAACCCCCCCGCACCCACGCACTGGGAGCTTCTCGCCGTGGCGGGTGCCAGGACACATCACCCGCCCCGCTGCACCCTCTCCCCGGCACGGGGTGTCCGTGTGTGTGGCATGGCGTGGGGACACAGCCCAAACCGTGGCTGGAGCTGGCATGTCCCCTCCCCGCTGGGACACCGAGCCTCTCCCCACCACTGGCCACCACCTCGCGAAGCCGCCCGTGCTCGGCCCCGGCCGCGGGCAGGAGCCTGGTGGGTACCGACCCCGCCATCGCCCCGCGCCCACCCCCGCCGTCGCAGCCCTCGACCCGGCTCAAGCACCCACATTTCTCGCTCGAGCGAGCCCCGACACCCAGCAGCACCAGGAAACCGCCATGGGCGAGCAGCGGAGCCCCGACCCCGGTGCCCCCCGTGCGAGACGCTCCCCGGCACGCTCCTACCTTGTGTCCCCGCTCGGGCGCTCGTTTGTGCTTTCACTGCCAGCACACCCCGGGCTGGTGGCTTAAAGGATTTTCCTATAATAACCACCAAATCCCTCTCCTGGGCAGTAAGCCGCAGACCTGGGCCCTTTCCGAGGTGCAGGGCGCTCCGCGCGCTCGCTGCTTTGCATACGCTCGTATCAAACTGGATTTCCCCCCTCCTGACCCAGCTCAGTGCTTAAAAAGCCCCAAATCGCCCCGAATTTCATTTCCCCTCGTCTGTGAGGTCTATCCCCAGTTTCGGCCTCGCCCACGTGTTTTAAATACTCCTGGCACCAGCTTTCCGCGAGCTTCGGTGGCCGGGCAACCGGTGCGTCCCGCTCGGAGCAGCCACCGCCTCGGCCGGGAAACGAGCCGCTCGGGAACCGGCGCTGCCGGGGGCTTCACCCCTGCACCCTCACACCACGGCCCCTCGCCGGGGCTGGGGCAGAGGGGGCCAGGCTGGGGATGGGTGCTGGGGGTGGCGGTGATGGAGCCCTGCCCTGGCTAAATCCCCCCCCTGCCGCCGTGCCCACTGGTGCCGAGTGCCCCTGAGCTGTCCCCAAGAAAGAAGTGACCCCAAGCTGTCCCCAGGGCACGTCCCCCAGAGCAGGGGGTGATTATTGAGCCACGAAAATAAATTTCAGTAGCAGCTCCTCTCCCTCCATGACGATTCTCCCCCCGAGGGGGTCTCTGCTGGCAGACAAGGCTCCCCTGGGCACACGCACACTGCTATTTGACGCCGTCTTGTTTCACTTCTTTTTTTATTTTTGATTTCACAGTAAAAAGTAGATGAAGTTGGAAACCAGCAACTGCAGCAGCTTTCAAGGTTGCAGGCGGCAGCAGAAACACCGGGTTCCTCTGCCTGAAAAGTGTGTTCCCCCCAGCCCGTGCGTGGTGGCACACGGTGCGGTGGGAGGGCTCGCCGCCACGGCTGGGTGCGTGTGCGCGCGTCGCGCCGTGCCGGCGTGCAGCGGGTGCTGCAGCGGTGCCCGGCGTGGAGCACGCGGTCCCCGGTGTCCTGCCACTGCCACGCTCCGTCCCCGGCTGCCGGCCTGCTCCCTGGGGAGGTGGGCACCCAGCGGGTGTGCGCGGAGCAGGTGTGCAGGGAGCTGGAGATGTGTCTGGAGCAGATGTGCACGGAGCAGTGGATGTGCCTGGAGCAGATGTGCGTGGTGCTGGAGATGTGCGTGGAGCAGATGTGCGTGGAGCAGTGGATGTGCACAGAGCAGATGTGCATGGAGCTGGAGATGTCCATGGAGCAGATGTGCACAGAGCAGGGGATGTGCATGGAAGTGATCTGCACAGAGCAGATGTGCACGGAGCAGATGTGCATAGAGCTGGAGATGTGTCTGGAGCAGATGTGTGTGGAGCAGATGTGCATGGAGCAGTGGATGTGCACGGAGCAGATGTGCGTGGAGCTGGAGATGTGCCTGGAGCTGGAGATGTGCCTGAAGCAGATGTGCACGGAGCAGGGGATATGCACGGAGGTGATGTGCACAGAGCAGATGTGCACAGAGCAGATGTGCACGGAGCAGTGGATGTGCCTGGAGCAGATGTGCACGGAGCAGATGTGCCTGGAGCAGATATGCATGGTGCTGGATATGTGCGTGGAGCAGATGTGCACGGAGCAGATGTGCGTGGAGCTGGAGATGTGCCTGGAGCAGGAGATGTGCCTGAAGCAGATGTGCAGGGAGCAGGGGATATGCACGGAGGTGATGTGCACAGAGCAGATCTGCACAGAGCAGATGTGTGTGGAGCTGGAGATGTGCCTGGAGCAGATGTGCACGGAACAGATGTGCACGGAGCAGGTGATGTGCACGGAGCAGGTGATGTGCACAGAGCAGATGTGCAGGGAGGAGATATGTATGGAGCAGGAGATGTGCCTGAAGCAGATGTGCAGGGAGCAGGGGATGTGCACGGAGCAGGGGATGTGCACGGAGCAGGGGATGTGCACGGAGCAGATGTGCAGGGAGCAGCGGATGTGCATGGAGCAGAGGTGCACGGAGCAGGTGATGTGCACGGAAGTGATCTGCACAGAGCAGATGTGCACAGAGTAGATGTGCAGGGAGCAGGGCATGTGCATGGAGCAGATGTGCACAGAGCAGATGTGCACAGAGCAGGGGATATGCGTGGAAGTGATGTGCACAGAGCAGATGTGCAGGGAGCAGATGTGCACAGAGCAGATGTGCACAGAGCAGGGGATATGCGTGGAAGTGATGTGCATGGAGCAGATGTGCAGGGAGCAGGGGATAAGCACGGAGCAGGTGACTGGCACAGAGCAGGGGATGTGCCTGGAGCAGATGTGCACACACTGGCTGGTGCTGGAGCAGGAGATGTGCGTGGATCCGGGGAGAAGGGCTGGAAGCACAGGCTGGTGCCAGCTGCCCCGATTCTAACACAGCATCATGAGCCCGGTCCCCGAACACCGGCCCCTTCGGGAGGGCAGGGAAAGGCGGGCGAGGGCTGAGCCCCGGCCCATGAGCTTTGGCAAAGTGGCACCGAGGGCTGCTCCCGAGCTGCCCCACGCGTGGTCAGAAGGTTTGGTGGGAGCTGGGCAGCTGCCCCGGGGCTGGCTGGGAGGTGGGAGCTGCCCGGGGGGCTCAGCACAAGCCCGGCAGCAGGATGGGGCGAGCTGGCCCGGGGCTGCGGAGGCCACGCGGCTGCCAGGACCCCGCTCCTGCTCTGAACACAGCGGGACTGGTCGGCACGGCGGTTTGCTGGCTTTAATGAGGATGGTCTCGGTGCAGCGACGAGAGAACACGAATTATGGACCTGCTGAGCCAGGAAAGAGCCGGTGGTGGCCCGTGCTGGTGGAGACAGGCGTTCCTGAAGTCTCCCCGGAGCACTCAGCACCACATGTGATGTGCACGGAAGTGATCTGCACAGAGCAGATGTGCACAGAGCTGGAGACGTGCCTGGAGCAGATGTGCACAAGGCAGAGGTGCTCAGCTCCGTGGCCAGATCCTGTGTGCTCGAGACAACCACTGGGTCCTGGGAGAGACGCTGCCGAGCCCCGGCGCGGCAGGTCCAGAGCCTCATCCTGCCCGTCACAGCCACCGAGACGGGAACGAACTAGGGGAGCTTTGCTGAGCGTGCCAAGCTCAGACCAGCCAGGCAAACAGATCCACTTCGTCTTTATTGTGCCCTGCAGAAACGTCTCTGCTTCCTCCCCCGAAAGGGCTCTTGGGTGCCGCTCGTCACTTGGCAGCTACCCTGACGCTGGCGTACTCGGAGCAGGCTGCGCCGGCGCTCCGGCCGTGCCGCGGGGCCGCGGGCAGGGGCTGCAGGTCGGCGTAGTGGATGTCACCGTCCTCCTCGCCGCGTTGCTGCAGAAGCGCAGACAAATGGTGAATGCTGTCACCAGAAAAATCTGGCAAAAATCACCCCAACGGCAGGTTCGAGGCAGGACGGCGGTGCCGCGGCTGCGCAGACGGCCCCGCGCCGCGGTGCGGAGCGTCCCCGGGGCTGCGCGCAGGCGGCTGCTGCCCACCCAGCGCCCACCCTGGCCCCGAAGCCTTGCAGGACATCGGCACCCGTACCTGGCTGGGCAGACGCGAGGTCTCTGCATCCCGGACTGCACTGCTGGGGGGGAAGGACGGCCATTAGAGCTGCAGGAAGCCGGGTCCCCTCCCACCCCACTCGGCGCAGCCCCCCTCAACTCCCCTCCCGAATCTTCGCCCAATTCCGTGGCACGTGGCCGCACACGATGCCCATGCTGGAGGCAAAGGAGAGGGACAAGGAGCTGTCTGCGCCCCCAGCCCGGGCTCAGACACCGCAGTGAGGGGCTGCAGGGAGCTCCCCGCTGCCCACTCCCCGAGACGCGGGGAGAAGCGTTGCAGCACAGAGATGCACCTGTGAGTAAAGGGCCTTTTTTGGGGACAATTACTGCTCCAGAGGGAGAGGAAACCAGGACAAGGCAGGTAGATGAGGTTTGCTTGTCTCGCGGTGCAGAAGGAAGAGGCGGTGGGTACGAACCTGGGGGTGCTGGGGGTCCCTGCACAGCACTGCAGAGGGGTGGGCGAGGAGCTGCCTGTGGCCGCCGGCCCGGCCGGACGCTGGCTCTCTGCCTTGCCTCTGCGCTTCCTCCTGTACATGCAAAGGGCGACCAAGAGGCCGAGGAGGAGGAGGAAGCAGAGCACTACAGCTGCAGCCACCATGCCAGGTACCAGGCTTGACCCTGCGGGGATACAAGGCGGAGCGGGGAGAGGGTGGTGGGCGCGGGGCAGCGCAGGACCCTGCCACGGGCCATGGGACAGGGTCCTGGAGAGCAGCATCCTGCTGGGCTGCACTCACCTTGCAGGGACACCTCCGTGCCCTTCCCACGCCGAAACACCTCATCAGCTCCAGTCAGCGACTTGTTGAACTTCACGCAGTAATAGGTGCCGGCATCCTCGGGCTGAACGTCCCTGAGGTGGATGCTGAAGTCTGTGTCGGACCCAGCCACCGCCCTCGTCACGCGGGGGAAGGAGCCCGTCTGCTCATAAACGGTTTCGTTGCCACTGCCCCAGCCCTTCAGCCACTTCACGGGGCCGGCGGGACCACGTCCGGACGTGGTGCAGGTCAGGGTGAGCGTCTGCCCCGCCGTCACCCACTCCTTGCCCTGGGGCTGGTGCAGCTCGAAGTCCTGAGTCCCCTGGGCACCCGCTCCTGGGCACAGTGACAGGAGGGCAGGGGCTGAGCGAGGGAGCGAGGCGAGGGCTTGCTCCACTCACCCCGAGCGGCGCGGGCAGAGCGGCCCCAGCTCGCTCCCAGTTTGCGGCAGCTCAGCTGAGAAACAGCCCTGGATACGGCAGAGACCAGGCGCTGGGAGCGGCAGAAGCCGGGTTAAAAAATGAAAACGGGGCAAATTTGCATGCCCCGTCGTGCCGTTAACAGGAGGCGCAGCGGGCGCTGGGAGTGCGGAGAGGCACAGAGGGAGCCGAGGGGAATTCCTGGCAGGAAAAACTCCCGAGTGCTGTTAAACATTAACGCCCCAACTCCACGCAACAGCAGCCAGGGTTACGGGGGCTCTGCCAGGAAGCGGGGTTCACGGCCCGGGCCCGCGCGCAGCCGGCCAAGAGCTGCCCCTGAGCGGGGATGTGCAGCCCCGGGGCCAAACGTGACCCCAAAACCCTCCTGCCCCACAGTCCCCTGCCACCTCTGGCACCGGCTCAGTGGGGCTTGGCTCTTCCCATCCCGGGGCTCAGCGCTGCCCATCCCGGGGGGCTCGGCTCTGCCCATCCTGTGTCTCGGTGCTCCACATCTCGGGGTCTCAGCACAGCCCATCCCGGGGTCTCAGCTCTCCCCACTCTGGGTCTAGGCTCTCCCCACCCCGGGGTCTCAGCTCTCCCCACTCTGGGTCTAGGCTCTGCCCACCTCGGGGTCTCAGCTCTGCCCACTCTGGGTCTAGGCTCTCCCCACCCCGGGGTCTCAGCTCTCCCCACTCTGGGTCTAGGCTCTGCCCGTCCTGGGGTCTCAGTTCTGCCTGTCTCGGGGTCCTGGCGCTGCCTGTCCTGGAGTCTCAGCACTCCCCACCCTGGGGTCTCGGCACTCCCCACCCCGGGGTCCCAGCTCTCTCTGACCCCAGGGTCCCGGGTCTCCCCACCCCATGGTCTCGGCTCTCCTCACCCCAAGGTCTCGGCTCTCCCCACCCGGGGGTCTCAGCTCTCTCCGACCTGGGGGTCCCGGCTCTCCCCATCCCGGGGTCCCGGCTCTCAGCACCCCGGGGTCTCAGCTCTCTCCGACCTGGGGGTCCCGGCGCTGCCCGTCCCGAGGTCTTGGCTCTGCCTTTCCCGGGGTCCCGGCTCTCCCCACCCTGAGGTCCCGGCGCTGCCCACCGCTCCCGCCCAGCCCCCGGCAGCCCCGCGCAGCCCCCAGAGGTGGTCGGAGGAGGAAAGCCCCCCCCCACCGCCCCCCCGGGGCTCCTCTCTCTGCCGGGCTCCGCTGCGGCGGCCGGGCCCCCCCCGCCGTCCCGGACCGGGCAGCAGCGGCGGGGCCGGGAAGCGGGAGAGCTGGCGGGGAAGCCAGCCCCGCACTCACCGCAGAGCCGCAGCCAGCAGAGACCGAGCTGCCCGAGCAGGAGCCGAGCCCCCGCGGCGACGAACCGAGCCATGGACCCCCCTTCCCCGCCCTGGGCGCCGGGAGAAGGGGAAGGAGAAGCCGCGCAGGAAATGGAGGCGAGAGCCGGGCTGTTAACGCTTGGGTGACTGGCCCGGGGTGGGCGGGGGGCTCAGCCCCCGGCTGGGACCCTCCGGCTCTGCGAGGGGCTCAGCCTTCCCCCCCTCTGGGGCTGGGGGCTCAGGGGAAGCCCAGCCTGTGCCCCAGTCGTGGCGGGGCGGGTTGGGTGCCCCCCAAAACCCTGGGGTGCCAGCCACGGGCAGCGTGCTGGATCGGGGCCCCTCTCGCTGGCCGCCCGGTGCCGGTGGGAATCCTCCTACGACATGTCCAGCACCGTGACGGTGACGCTGCAGGGGTCCAACGTCCGGCTCCCGTGGGGCTGGGGGTCGCGGGGCAGGGACGGGGCAGCCTGTGGGCAGCAGAGCCGGGGGACGCCGGGCACCAGGAGCTGCCTCTCTTCCCAGTTTCCCCCAGTGTCCGCGTGGTCGCTGAGCCGTCGAGCCCCGTTGTGCTGAACAAGACCGTGAACTTCACCTGCCACGTGACGGGGTTTTACCCGGGAGATGTGGCCGTCACCTGGCTGGAGAACGGGACGGAGCTGAAGGTGGAGAGCATCCCCCGGCCGGTGGAGACCCCGCGGGGCTTGTTCGAGCTGAGGAGCCTGGTGGAGGTGCAAGCGACGGAGGAGAAGGCCGGGGCCGTGTTCACCTGCCGCGTGGTGCACGATGGCCAGGACCCCATCAGCGGGACGGCCGTCCTGCGGGTCACTGCCCCAGGCGGGGGGACACAGAGCCACCAGTCCCAGCCAGGTAATGGTGCGGGAGAGCTGCTGGGCTCCGGTGCTGGCGGGGGGCTGCGGGACGCCTGTCCTCGAGCCCTGGCCGCTCATGTCCCCTGTCCCCACCACAGGTGTGAGGCTCCTGTCCAGCCCTGGCTTGT
The DNA here is from genome assembly GCF_030867145.1 of Opisthocomus hoazin. Lineage (NCBI taxonomy): Eukaryota > Metazoa > Chordata > Aves > Opisthocomiformes > Opisthocomidae > Opisthocomus > Opisthocomus hoazin. The sequence goes on from NC_134431.1 coordinate 18,516,298, forward strand.
GGCTTGGCATCCTGCTGGAGAAGGGGCTCCTGGGCGGCCTCCTCCTCTTCCTCTTCAAGCGCGGGAGGGCATGAGGAGGGAAATGCTGGTGCTGCTGCCCTGTCCTGCTCTATGTTGGCCTCCGGGTCCTCAGGCCATGGCGCCGGGATTGGGTCCTGGGGCTTGGTCACCGCCAGCTTTGCTTCGTGTTCCTGGAAATATAGGGGCCGGGATGCACAGGCTGCCCTGGGCTGGGTGCTGCCCACCCCCGGGGTCTCAGTGCTGCCCGTTCCAGGGTCTCGGCACAGCCCGTCCCGGCGTCTCGGTGCTGCCCATGCCGGGCTCTCAGCGCTGCCTACCCTGGGTCCCGGCTCTCTCCACCCTGGGGTCCCAGCTCTTTCCACCCCGCAGTCTCGGCTCTGCCCATCCCGGGGTCTCGTCTCTGCCCATCCCAAGCAGGAGCCGAGCCCCGGCGGCAACGAACCGAGCCATTGGCACCTTCCCCATTCTTGGGTGCCCGGAGAAGTGGAAGGAGAAGCCGGGCAGGAAACGGAGGCGAGAGCCGGGCTGTTAACACTTTGGGTGCCTGGCCAGGGCGGGCAGGGGGCTCACCCCCCGGCTGGGACCCTCCAGCTCTGCGAGGGGCTCAGCCTTTCCCCCCCCCCGGGGCTGGGGCTCAGGGGAAGCCCAGCCTGTGCCCCAGTTGTGGCGGGGCGGATTGGGTGCCCCCCGAAACCCTGGGGTGCGGGGCCGCGGGCAGCGTGCTGGATCGGGGCCCCTCTCGCTGGCTGCCCGGTGCCAGTGGCCCAGGGCTGCGGGGCGAGCAGGACTGGTGTCACTGGGAAGGACCAGCCCCGGGGGGTCAGATGGCCCGAGCGCCGGGGGAACCGCGGGGACTTGTGCAAGGGGTCCGTGGAGGAATTGGGCCGGCAGCGAGCCCCTTCCTTCCCCTTTGCCGGGAGAGAGCTCAGCGCCGCGTGAGCCGAGCGGAGCCGTCGGGGAGGGGGACGAGGGAATGGCCATGGCTGCGGCAGTGCGGGTGCTGCCGATCGCCGGCCTGATGCTGCTCCTGCTCCGGAGACCCCCGGGTGAGTGGGGGCCCCGCAGAGCCCCAGCGCCTTTCCCATGGCACGCTCCCCTGCCGGTGTCTGGGGCTCTTCTCTCCCTTCACCACCTCCCTTCCAGCTTGCTTTTGTCCCCAGCCAAAGGGCTGGTTTTACTCCAGCACGTCCCGGGGGCCGCGGGCCCTCCCCGACCCGCAGACCCCAGCAGTGCCAGCTGCCGGGGGGTGAGGGATGGGGACATCTCTCTGTCCCCGCTCTGGGCCCGGGGCCGGGGGGCTGGCGATGCCCCGTGCTGTGCCCTGGGTCCGGGCCCCCACGTCAGCCCCAAACCCTCCTGTCGCTGTGCCCAGGAGCGGGTGCCCAGGCGGGTCAGGACTTCAAGGTGCAGCAGCCCCAGGACACGGTGTCGGTGACGGCGGGGCAGACGCTCAACCTGACCTGCATCGTATCCGAACGCGGTCCCCCTGGCCCCGTGAAGTGGCTGAAGGGCTGGGGCAGTGGCAACGAGACCGTTTATGAGCAGAAGAGCTCCTTCCCCCGCGTGACGAGGGCAGTGTTTGAGTCCAACACAGACTTCAGCATCCACCTCAGGGACGTTCAGCCCGAGGATGCTGGCACCTATTACTGCGTGAAGTTCAGCAAATCGCTGACTGGAGCTGATGAGGTGTTTCGGCGTGGGAAGGGCACGGAGGTGTCCGTACACGGTGAGTGGGGCTCCCAGAGCAGCTCCCGGCGCGACCCAGCCCAGCCGGGTGCAGCCCCCGGCACAGCCCAGTCCATCCCAGTCCATCCCAGCCTGGTGGGCTCCACTCGGGGCAAGCAGGGATGGGGAAGGGGTCGGGTGCTGGCCCTGGGAGAGGGTCCCGTGGGCTGTCCCTGGGCACATCCACGTCCCTGTGGGAGACCCTGGGCCAGGCGGGGGTGGCAGAGCCCGGTCTGACGGCCCCACGCTTCTCCCTGCAGCCAAACCCACCCCGCCGGTCGTGTCCGGGCCCGGCCGCAGAGCGGGGCCGGGGACATCGGTGTCTTTCACCTGCACGGCCGGAGGGTTCTTCCCCAAAGACATCGGCGTGAAATGGTTCAAGGACGAGGCCCTGATCTCGGCTCAGCCGCCCCAGGTCACCCCTGGGCAGACGGAATCCTCCTACGACATGTCCAGCACCGTGACGGTGACGCTGCAGGAGTCCGACGTCCGCTCGCGGCTGGCCTGCGAGGTGCAGCACCCCACGCTGACGGCCCCGCTGAGGGGGGGGTACCAGCTCAGCAAAGCCCTGCGAGGTGAGGGCTGGGGGTGTCCGGCTCCCGTGGGGCTGGGGGTCGCGGGGCAGGGACGGGGCAGCCTGTGGGCAGCAGAGCCGGGGGACGCCGGGCACCAGGAGCTGCCTCTCTTCCCAGTTTCCCCCAGTGTCCGCGTGGTCGCTGAGCCGTCGAGCCCCGTTGTGCTGAACAAGACCGTGAACTTCACCTGCCACGTGACGGGGTTTTACCCGGGAGATGTGGCCGTCACCTGGCTGGAGAACGGGACGGAGCTGAAGGTGGAGAGCATCCCCCGGCCGGTGGAGACCCCGCGGGGCTTGTTCGAGCTGAGGAGCCTGGTGGAGGTGCAAGCGACGGAGGAGAAGGCCGGGGCCGTGTTCACCTGCCGCGTGGTGCACGATGGCCAGGACCCCATCAGCGGGACGGCCGTCCTGCGGGTCACTGCCCCAGGCGGGGGGACACAGAGCCACCAGTCCCAGCCAGGTAATGGTGCGGGAGAGCTGCTGGGCTCCGGTGCTGGCGGGGGCCTGCAGGACGCCTGTCCTCGAGCCCCGGCCGCTCACATCCCCTGTCCCCACCACAGGTGTGAGGCTCCTGTCCAGCCCCGGCTTGTGGCTTGGCATCCTGCTGGAGAAGGGGCTCCTGGGCGGCCTCCTCCTCTTCCTCTTCAAGCGCGGGAGGGCATGAGGAGGGAAACGCTGGCGCTGCTGCCCTGTCCTGCTCCGTGTCAGCCTCCAGGTCCTCGGGTCACGGTGCCAGGAGCGTGTCCTGGGGCTTGGTCACCGCCAGCTTTGCTTCGTGTTCCTGGAAATAAAGGGGCCGGGATGCAGAGGCTGCCCTGGGCTGGGTGCTGCCCATCCCGGGCTCTCAGCACAGCCCGTCCCGGCGTCTCGGTGCTGCCCATGCCGGTGTCTCGGTGCTGCCCATGCCGGGGTCTCGGTGCTGCCTACCCCGGGGTCTCGGTGCTGCCCACCCCGGGGTCTCGGCTCTGCCCACCCCGGGGTCTCGGCTCTGCTCACCCCGGGACTCGGCGCATGGCACCGCCATGCCGCCAGAGGCCGCTGTGAGCGCGGCGTGTCGATGCGCGCCGCTGGGGGATGTTTCCGCCCGGGAGCCTTTGACAGCGCACAGGCGGCGGGGCGGGGCGGGGCTGGCGTGGGGGGCCGGCGGGTTTTGGGCGCTGCACCGCGGCAAGATGGCGGACAGGGAGGAGGCGTTGAGGGAGTTCGTGGCCGTGACCGGCGTCGAGGAGGAGCGAGCGCGCTTCTTCCTGGAGTCGGCCGGTTGGGACCTCCAGGTAGCTCCGCCGCTGCCCCGCCTCCCTCCGCCCTCCTCGTCGCCGGCTCGGCCCGCTGAGGCGGGGGGGGGGGGGGCTCGGCGGCGGGGGCGCGCCCGAGGCCACGCAGGCCGTGGCGGGGGTGCGGGGAGCGCTGGGCCGGGAGCTCGGTCTCCTGCGGGCTCCGGCCTCGCCCGGCGGCCGCCCCCCAGTTCCCGGTCCGTCGCCGGGCTGCCAGGGTCGGGCTCAGGCGGGGACCGAAAGCCCGTCCTGGTTCTGTCGTTAATTTGAGCATCGCTCGTTCCCAGCGCGGGGCGAGGGACCGGGGGGTGCTGGGTTTGGGGTCGCGGGGTTTTCCTTGGAGGCTGGCGAGGCTGTTCGTCCCGCTCCTGACCCACTCCTGTTGCCATCGCCCCAGTGTGACCCGGCTGTGCCAAGGGCCGAGCCTGCTCGCCAGCATCACGGAAGCAGCCGCTTCACGCCGGTCATTTTGGCGTAACCCCGTGTCGAAATACTGCAGTGTGAGGGCCTGAGGCCGGGGAGGTTGTGCCGGCATGCCTGTAGCGCCGTGTCTCCTGCCACAACAAAGCCAAACGCGAGGAGCTGGCAAAGCCTGGTCTTTGCGAGGGCCTCCGAGGGGGAGGTGACCCCAGATGCCGTTAGCGTTGAAGTGCCTTCAGAGGTCCGATGGGACAGAAGCTTCGGCTGCGTGATCTGTGGTTGGTTTTTTCCGTTGTTGTGGGGTGTTTGCTCTCATCCTGAAAAGCTCCTGCGTTGTTCCTTTCCAGATTGCGCTTGCCAGTTTCTACGAGGACGGGGGAGACGAGGACATTCTGACCCTTCCCCAGCCGACGCCCAGCTCTATATCCAGAGGCACTGCAGCCAGGTGAGCAGGCAGCTTCCGCTCAGGCCGCTCTCTTTATCGGCAGCTTCTCACCCGACAGCGACAACTATTTATGCAGAAACGCAAGCTGTACCTGAAGCATTGATGTAATTTTCAGGAGAAATAGCTCTGTGTTTAGATCTGCTGCACCTCATATGGCTCTAGAAACTGTGAAAACATCAGCGTTTGTACATCGCAAGCGCAGGAGTTATTGCACAGCTAATCCAAAGATCGGTTAGGACAGCCTGCCTCATTGCTCGGGAGAAACGTGATTTGTCGTGTGAGGTTAGAAGACAGTTGGTTGGTGACGCTTTCATCGGAGCAGATTGACATCAGGAAAGCTACTTTCTAATTTTGCATGACGCCTGATCGGGTAAATTTCACCGAATCCCAGCGTGGCAGGGGTTGGCAGGGACCTCTGGGGGTCACCCAGCCCAACCCCCTGCCCAAGCAGGGTCACCCAGAGCAGGCTGCACAGCACCGCGGCCAGGCGGGGCTGGAATATCTCCAGAGAAGGAGACTCCACAGCCTCCCTGGGCAGCCTGGGCCAGGGCTCCGTCACCCTCAGAGGGAAGAAGTTCTTCCTCGGGTTCAGCTGGAGCTTCCTCTGCTTCAGTTTGTGCCCGTTGCTCCTTGTCCTGTCGCTGGGCACCACTGGAAAGAGTCTGGCCCCGTCCTCCTGAACCCCACCCTGCAGATATTTAGAGGCATTTATAAGGTCCCCTCTCAGCTTTCTCTTTTCCAGGCTAAAAATTTGATCATTTTGCAAGAATTTAATTTTGCCTTACCAAATCCCTGTGCAGTAGGGAAACACTATCCAGTTTTAAAGAGAAGGGTTTACAGGCTGTGTCTTGAAGGAAAGGTGCTCTCAGTTCAGGCTTTGGTGAATAAAGTCCGTACTGCGGAAGAACCCTGGTTCAGTTTGGGTCGCAGGTAGCAGCCTCCGCAGAAACAGCAAGAGGGGAAGGACGGGGAGGCTGGGCTGGGGCCTGGAGGAGAGAACTGTGCTCGGGCAGGTTTGGAAGCAGCTCTTTGAAAGAGCCAACAAGATCCAGTGTGCGAGCGAGGAAGCGACTGAAGACTGGCGGCTTTTGCTGTGTCTGCAGCCGCCGTCTGAGCCTCTGCCAGCGCGCCCGCCCTGGCTGTCTGGGGGGTGGTTGGCAGAGAGGTCCACAAGCTGGGTTCGCTGCTTGGTTACACCAGCACTGACCTGTCACTTCGCAGGGTCATGGATCAGGCCCTAAAAGTGGAACAGAGTCAGCCTAACTGCTGTGTTTGGGAGCTTCTGCTTGGATGGTTGGAATGTGTCATGAGGGTGACGTCCTTCTCCGATTGCCTTTTGCAGTGACCATAGAGTAACATCGTTTAGAGATCTCGTCCATGCGCAGGAGGATGATGATGAAGAGGAGGAGGGACAGCGGTAAGTTTTCTGTTAAAAGACTTAAAACCTGTGTGTGTGTCGCTGCCCTTTTGTGATGGCTTGCCACTTGTCCACAGGTTGTTTTAAAAAGCAGATTTAAGTCAATACAAAATTGCTGTAGTCATAAACCTCCAGTTTGGTGTGGAAAGGTTGGTCAGTGCAAAGTCTGTGCGCAAGCACGCGCTCAGCAGTGCTGTGTAAACACCGGTTTTCATCGCTGAATCGTGCTGTGGAGAGAAAGCCTGAGGCAGGTTGTGGAAGCCCTAGGTAGAGAATAGAAAAAGGCCCAGATCGTCAAGTTTGTGTCTGTAGAGAACGGAAATGTGGGAATAATGCAGGGATTGGTTTTCTTTCTGCTTGCTTTTTTGTTTTGTGGTTGGTTTTTTTTCTTTTGGTTGGGGTTTTTGGGTGGTGGTGTTTTTGTTTGAAGTCCTGCTGAAGGGTAATGTAGGTCCCCTTTCCAGTGGGAACATGGAGTATTAGTGGGAAAGTCATTTACGTTGTCAGCTGTAAGCAGTTAAATACCCTTAAGGTTAACAGGCAAGGTAAATTGAATGGAACTGATGTGTCTCAAGGTGCCTCAGTGTAGGTATGCTGCATGGTCTTCTGCAGGCAGATGTGAGCTTGCTCTGTATGGGTCACGAGCCATCTGGAAGCTAATGAACCCAATCTTCCAGAAGTGCTTAATTGCACTTCACTGACTGTGCAGTCAGTGCTTCCAGCTCAGATCCGTCCTGTGACCTTTCGGTGTGGCGTGAGCGTGGGCCTTCCCTCAAAACACCCGCCAGACGTTGCCCATCGTCCGTCTGCCGGGCCAGAGACTTGCTGGCAGTCTTGTTCAGCCTGGTGACACAGCTGGTACCAGCGTTTGAAACTGAGCCTTGCCAGTCTGGACCATTTCTCTTGTGAGGTCTGAGAGAGTTACTATCACTTGATTGCGTTGATCAATGGATAATTTTTACAGTGACTGACCTAAAACCAAAGTCTCTGCAGCGCAGGAACTTGTAGGTGGCTACAGTAGAGATACACTGGTAGTAGCTAATACTTGTAGCTCCAAGCTGTTTCGTTAGGTCGTACAAAAACAAACTGAATCCTGGTGTAAAGCTGCTGGGTCCTGTCACATGTGTCTCCGGGGGAAGCAGCGCTCCAGTCTTACCAGAAGCCGTGTGCTTTCTGTTAGGTTTTATGCCGGCGGCTCAGAGAGGAGCGGACAGCAGATCGTTGGTCCTCCGAGGAAGAAGAGTCCCAATGAGCTGGTGGAGGATCTGTTCAAAGGAGCAAAGGAGCACGGTGCGGTGGCGGTTGATCGGACGGCCAAGAGCGGTGGCGAGACTAGCAAGCCTAAGGTGAGGAGTGACGAGTTCTTCCTCCTTCTGTTCCCTGTCTCGGTTGTCACCTGTGTGTGGCTCCCACCGTGCCAGCTGTTTGGTACTGTGGAGTCCAGAATGATCTCAAAAGGACAGCGAAGTCTGGACTCCTTCCTTGGTGCAGCTTTAGTTCGTGTGTCACAGTGGCAAGAAAAGCCACTTTCTGGTGCCGTATTTGTTAACTTGTTCGTGCTGGTGACTGCACCTGCAGCACAACAGATGTTGCTGACGCCACGAAGCCCCCCTCTTCGTCCGTAACGGCGTTGGGGAAAGGGAGGCAAGCTGCCTTGGGTTGGTGTCATGCCGTAACCTCTTTGCCTGCCCCTCTCTCTTACAGCCTTTCGCAGGGGGAGGGTATCGCCTCGGGGCTACTCCAGAGGAGGAGTCTGCCTATGTGGCAGGAGAGAGGAGACAGAACTCTGCTCAGGATGTGAGTATCTCTGTTCTGTTTTGTAGATGTCACCCGAGGGATTTCTCTGCTATAGCTGCACAGCTTGTGAGCTCAGAGAGTTATAAAACTTGATAGAAATTCAAGAGGACAGAAGTATGGTAAATCCTGCTTCTCGTGGGATTTCTGGTTAGAAAATTATAGATGCCTGGGTCTTGGGTAAGCAGTTTCCTGATGAACTTTTAATTAAGAATCTGAGTGTGCCTTAGAAGTGCGGATTGTGAGAAACAGGGTGCAAAGAGCCCTGGGCGATTACCGCTTCTTTATCCGTTGAAGAGATGTGGAGCTAACAGCATCAATGCAAGATCCTCTCGTGCTTGCTTTGTGAGCAAATACCCTTCTAGGCCTTGGTGCGGGCTTGGTTTGGGCTCCTTGCCTAGCACACTCTTGGCTCTTCAGCCGTACTTATCAAAAAGGCGTCTGCGGTGCCACCTTCTAGGAACTGGTGCATGACCATTACCTCGCCAGTGCCGTGGGTTTTTTCCCCTCAACCCAGAGGAACCTGGCTGGAATGTTTTCCGCCCCTGGAAATTCCTCTGCCAGTCAGGAACTTTTCACTTTGCGTCCAGTTGTTGTTCTTCCTAAGGTGCTTCAGTGAGGCTGACTGTTGTTGGGGGCTGCTGCAGGTGCATGTTGTCCTGAAGCTCTGGAAGAGTGGATTCAGCCTGGACAGCGGAGAGCTGAGGAGCTACCAGGATCCATCCAATGCCCAGTTCCTTGATGATATCCGCAGGGGGTATGTAGCAGAGGGGAGAGAAAGAATAGCTGTTTTCTGAAACACAAACATTGTGGGATTCAGGATGCTGCATCAGTGGCACATTTCACCTGAGCTTTCTTACAAGAGCTAGATTCTTAATATGGAAACGATGGGAGGGCAGACGTGAACATTTACTTCAGATAAATGGGATGTGGCCTTGGTTTGCGTGGGGCCTTGAAGGTTTGAAGTGAACAAATAGACTTTCATATTTGGGCTGAGAATTTCTAATGCATCATGTCAGTCCAGGTGAGGGTCAGGGAAAAGCAACCTTTAATTTGTGGCTGTTAGTGGGGAGGTGTGCATCTGCCCTGTTAATTAAGCAAGAGCTCACTGCGATTCCTGAAATTCCAGAGGTCTGCGGCCGGCACTTTTTCTCCACACTTTCCTAACTTGCTTCTTCAGGCAGCTGCCTTAGGATGCTCTCTTTGCAGGGAAGTCCCAGCAGAGCTGCGCAGGTTAGCACGAGGCGGGCAAGTGAACCTGGATATGGAGGATCACCGCGATGAGGAGTATGTGAAACCTAAAAGTGTCTTCAAAGCTTTTACTGGAGAAGGACAGAAGCTGGGCAGGTGAGGAGACGGCAGTGCTGCTTTGCTACGCGTGTGATGTGAGACGGTCACTCGAGAGTTTTGCTAGGTTGAGCCTTTTGATTCATCTTTCTGAAGAAAAGGCACTCGGTGCTTGTGGTGTGGGAGCTGTTCCTCTAGGAGAGGAGATGAGGCTTGCTGGCCTGTCTCGAGAGATGGCTCAGCCTGTTGGTGGCAGGAGGCGGATCCCTGCTTTGGAACCACAGAATCACAGAATAGTAGAGGTTGGAAGGGACCTCTGTGGGTCACCCAGTCCAACCCCCTGCCGAAGCAGGGTCACCCAGAGCAGGCTGCACAGTACCTTGTCCAGGCGGGTCTTGAATATCTCCAGAGAAGGAGACTCCACAACCTCCCTGGGCAGCCTGGGCCAGGGCTCCGTCACCCTCAGAGGGAAGAAGTTCTTCCTCATGTTCAGACGGAACTTCCTGTGCCTCAGTTTGTGCCCATTGCCCCTTGTCCTGTCACTGGGCACCACTGAAAAGAGCTTGGCCCCATCCTCCTGACACCCACCCTTCAGATATTTGTAGGCATTTCTAAGGTCCCCTCGCAGCCTTCTCTTCTTCAGGCTGAAGAAGCCCAGCTCCCTCAGCCTCTCCTTGTAGGGGAAAACCACCACGGAATGTCACGCAGGAGCGGTGTGCCCAGGTTACCCTGCCCTGTTCCTGTGTGAAGACCCATGTCGTGGCGCTCCGAAGGGAGGTGGTAGGGGGGAAGTTACAGACAACTGCCTGCTGACTAGCTGACTCCTAAGTTCTCGCTTCCAGCTTGCGTTGGTGTCTCTTGGCCAGGAAGCCTGGTAGTTGGGCGCAGCGGGCGGTGAGCTCGCTGCCTGACTCCGGCACCCTGCAGCCAGGCGAGCCGTTGGGTTTTTAACAGCTCTCCCTGCGTCTCCCTGTTCTCAGCACTGCGCCCCAGGTGATGGGCACCAGCTCGCCAGCCCAGCAGGCAGAGAATGAAGCCAAAGCCAGTTCTGCCATCGCTATTGATGAGTCAGAGCCCATCACCAACATCCAAATCCGGCTCGCTGACGGTGGGCGACTGGTCCAGAAGTTTAACCACAACCACAGGTACAAATTCAACAGGAAACACGGGTTACTAACTGGGAGGGCCCGAGTGACACTGCAGACTGTGCACAGATGGAGCAGACGTTAAAATCCTGGCTAGCCTGCTCAAGGGAGCTCTGGGGTTGCTCTGTATAGGTGAAGAGGAATAAAATTATTGTGGGGTTGTAAGGCAGTCGTTAACTGTTGGAAGGATAGGATTTGCTTTCTGGATAGTGATACCTATTTTACATATATATATATAGACAGTGGCATCTCTCCTGAAGTCCTTCTCACTTCCCTGGTCTCGGAGAGTGTGGCAGTTTGTTTATACTCACTCCTCCAGTTTCTGTAAGAGAATCAAGCATGATGCAAAAAGTTACAAAAACCTTCTTCTGCGAGGGGGTGCATGAAATAGATCCAGTGTCGCTGTTGTGGCCGCTTCTGGGAGTGGAGATCATCTAGATGACGCCATGTGTGATGAGCTCAGTCACTGACGGCAGCTACTGCCAAGCAGTTTGTTAATCTGCTCATCCTGAAGGGTTCAGAAGCTCTCAATTCCAAACAGCCGCCTGATAACACAGATGTTCCAGTTGGGCAGTGTGAAAGAACATTGAGCTGGGAGTCTTTAACCTGTAAAGCAGCTTGTGTTACTTCACTAAATGGGAGCCTACGGGGGAGTAGCTTAGGTCAGAATTGTCTGGCTGTGGCCTCTGCTGGTAGCTGAAGAGCAAGAGCAGCGGCTGCAGGGTTGCATGCTCTGGAAAGGGTCACTTTTGGCTGTTGCCACGTGCTTTTACAGGCTGTTCAGTAACAGGCTCACCTTGCGTGTTTGATCCCTTGGCACAGGATCCGTGACATCCGGCTCTTCATAGTAGATGCTCGGCCAGCGATGGCTGCCACCAGCTTCGTCCTCATGACCACCTTCCCAAATAAAGAGCTGACTGATGAGAACCAAACCCTGAAGGAAGCCAACCTGCTCAACGCGGTCATTGTTCAGCGGTTGACATAAAGGAGCCCACCTCTCGCCACACGCCTGCCCGCAGTGCGCATGTGTCGTCTCGCCCTGTGCGTGCACCTCTGCCGTGCCACACAGGCTCACATCTGCTCGTAGCTCTGGGTTCTTAGGTCTTGGTTGGACTTTTTTCTCTTTAGTTGCATTTCCCATGGGGTGGTTGTTTTGGTTTTTTTTTTTTTGGTGATGATGATCAGTGGACTTTAAAATAAATAAACGAAATGAATCCGTTTTGAAAGGAGCTGCAGCCTATTGTGCCACAGATTCTCGCACGAGAGTTCAGTTACCTTTGTGGATTGTGTTACTGCGCTCTTTGGAGGGGAGGAAGAGGAGGGGGAGGGCAGCTCCCAGGGAGCAGTTTCTGTCCATGCCAATTGACTGCTCGTCACAATCTTTTTGCTCTCCCCTCTCCTCCAGGGACTGCTGCAAAGTACTCCCTTTATTGTCACACATTAAATATCAACTATACTAGAATGGGTGAGCCGGTTGTCAGGATCGTGGTTATGCTACTGCAGAAGCCTTGGGGGGGGAAGTCTTGGTGAAAGCTGTTGCTCAGTGTGGGGAAAACTCTTGGCGTGTGTGTGCGGGTGCAAGGTTTAACGCTTCTGGGTCTTTTCTGGAGAGAAAGTCCTGACTTTCCTTCCCTCAGGAGAACTCTTAGGGGTGTTCATTGCAGTACCCACCAGCTCTGCCAGTGCTTTCTCCGGCAGTGCAGACTGACTGCAGTTCTGATTTGCTGTGTTGCATTTCTCCGAGAAACCCAACTCGCTGCTGACTTTTTCTTTCCAGGAAGGCACAAAGCTGAATCAGCTCGAAGTGACTGTAAGTAAAAGGCAAACAGAATTTATCTTCCTGGAAAGCAAGTTTCGTTTTAAGAGATGAATTAGTGAGATGATGGAAACAGCTCAGGTGGAAAAACTGAAGGCTGTAGTACCCTTTGATTTATTTCCTCTCCTCTGCTGAGGACTCACATAGCTGAACACCTGGAATTCTCCAGCTTTGGTCTGTTCTGGCATTTGTGATTAGGGCTCAGGTCTCTGTATCTTTCTTTCCTTTGAACAGAATCCCACGTGTGAGTTCGTTACGCCTAGGCATGAGGGACTGGCAGTGCTGGTGTGGCATCAGGCGTAGGAGTTGCCATCTACTGCTGTGCCACCGCGCTTTGCACCGACCCGCAGCACGCTTGCTGTCCTAGCGCTGGGCTTCGGGGCAGGACGTGGAGCTGTGCCGAGCCGTGGGCCTCCAGCTAACCGGGAGCTGCGCCGCAGCCGGCGGTACCGCTTTGCCAGGGGCTGGATCGCTGCCGTGCGAAGGGCTGGAGCGTGCCGTCCGCTTTCTGCCGTAGTCACGCTGGGGACTGCGTTCTAAGTCCACCTCCTCAGCGCTCTGAAGCTTCCAGGTCCTCACCTCGGAGCAAACTCTAGGGACGAGAGGCGCCGGCTCCGGGAGGGCCAGCAGGTTGGGCAGGTTCAGCACGAGAAACTCGCTTGGCTGCCTGTGTTAATACAAAACTGCAGGAGCAGGTAGCAGACCTTAGCAAGGGCATTCTTACAACAGTTTCTCAACTGAGAGCCAAATTAGCTTACATTTTTCATTACTAAATGGATATATAATGTGCGTAACAGCAAATTTGTAAATTATTGTGAAAATTACCATTAAAAGCCCACAAAATAGGAAAACAGCGTTTGACCCTTTCTAATAACGATTACCATCTGTTCTCATATTTTGAATGATGGACATGTGGACGCCTGCTCTTACTGCTTTGGGTTGCACTGCGAGTTGGCGTCCCAGTGCTGAGCAGTCTTCAGTTCAATGAGATTAAAATCCTCAGCGGCATTTTTAACGATCTTTTCTGACAGGTGAAGTCGGGGTTTGCCTGCCTGCATCACGCAAAGTTGTGTGTTATGACCACTTAGTCATCTGTGAACCAGTGCAGAGAGAATTCAGAAAAGGGAGTTTCCCTGGGAGCTAAATATAGTCACAGCTGCCTGGTGGGAAATCGCTCATTTTTAGTTGTTCATCACAGGAGTTGTATCCTGATCTCACCCACAGGTGCCGTTTTGGGGACCTGGGACAGCATCTTCCAGAGTGCTGGCCAGGATGTGCCCTTAGAGCCAAAGTTTTTCTAACAGAGAGCACAAATCCTTTGTCTCCTGCTTCTGCCTTGGTGGCATCAGAGGGCTGAGGTGGTGGCTCGCTGGCGTCCGTGGCCTTTGGCTGGATGAGCTGGCTGTGGTGGTTCCCCCACGTTAAATGAGGGTTGGCAGCGAGACAGCAGCTCATCTAGCTGCTGACCGCACGGATGTTGTCGCACAGATTCTGCTCACCGATGGAAGTTTCACATCCAGGTTTTTTCTCATCTCTCTCCTTGCCAGTGGGATGGAAAGGTGCTAAATTCAGAGGGGCTCCGGGCTCGGAGGTGCTTCTCTGCCAAGAAAAGCGAATTTTCTTTGCCAAGAAAAGCAGATTTTCCCCGGAGCCGGAGGGTGGCAGTGCTGCCGAGAAGCTGCTCTGCACCTCCAAGGCTCCTGCTGAACATCTCCGGGACCTGCACCCTGTGCTGCTGCGTGGCTGTGAGCCCCTTGGGACGCTGCCGCCGGCTCCTCCGTCCGCCGGTTCTCTTCTTGGCTTTTGTAAGGAGCAGTCCTTATCTGCTGGTGAGCAGGAACAGCTCTGCCCCGCCGCCAGGCTATCTGAAGCGTGCCGAGGGGAGCACCGGAGCAGTATCAGTAACCGAGATAGGCCTATCGCCTTCCAAAGTTGACAAAGGAGCCGGCAGAACGAACTGGGAGCAACGTACGTGCAATCTCCTGCATTGAACTGTCTCCTTCTGTGAGCTGGTGGGATGCTTCACTCTAAAACAGGCTGGAAAGCCAAAATGACGGCCAGGCTAATGAACGGGGAAGGGGGAACAGAACAGAACACGAAAAAGGGGGGTGGGGTGGAAAGAGACACCTTGATTTTTAAAGAAAATCCCCTTCCTTGTCACTGGTGCAGCTCTTTGGTGTTTGACGTGCCCCTGCAGGAAGGTAAATGCTCCTTTCTGACACTCCTATAGTTTGTGATCATTGTTAGAGTTTATTTCACTTTCTAGCAAAAGCCCCTTCCTTTATCATTCCATTTCTTTGTTCTAACGGAGTCGTAGGCTGAGATTGGGCTCTTCTAAAACTGACATTTATGCCTGCAAAGAAATGTCTTTCTCTCCTTTGCCCAGTGAAGTGTTTTGCTTTGAAATTTTTCTTTTTTTCTCTGATTTTTCTCTCCACAGGGGATTCGTGGCTGTCTGCCTGGTCTTTCCCACGCTGGTGCTAAGGCAGTGCTCCACGACTCATGTGAAAACTTGCTGCTCCTCAATTTCTGTGTGATAAGATACGGCCCGGTTTTACGACTGTGCTGTCCTGTCTGGGCTGATGTCTTTCACTGTATCTGTGTTTTTCTTGGAGTGCTGTATTTTAACGGTTTCCCCTTCCTCAGACGAGTAATCGTAGGACTTCCTTGGATTTTTTCCTGCATATGCAGTTCACCGTTTCCTCTTCTTCCTTTCCACATGTCCGTGTTGCTAAGATTTAGCTCCTGTGTTTTCTGATAGCATTTTGCACCGTTTCCTGGGAACTTTGCCTCCCCTCTGTAATGCTGCTTTTGCCATGGGGTGTTTCCTGGCCCATGTTTCTTGCACGGTCAGTGGTCTGCCTACCTCAGGAGGTTCTGCTATCCCAGTGCCTTTGGTCAAGTAGGTTTTTTCAGTGATCCTGGTGTAGCAACTTTACATTTCTAGGTGTAGCTGTACCTTCAGCTGCTGGTTTGGGTGAGACAACGTTAACAGCACAAAGCAGCTAGCTGGTCGGCTTGTTTTGGCACCAAACTCAGGTAGCACAACTAGCAGATAAATGGCAGTGGTGACAAGAGACAGGGAGCCAGAAATCTCAGGGGGCACACCTGCAGCTGGAAGAGGATGACCGTAAATTTTGGCCTAATTTTTTTTTTCTTATCACCTTTGGTTATACTCAGTTATATTTAGTTCGGTCTCTGCTCCTCATTGCTGGACAGCACTAAATCTTTCCAGAAGGAGAAAGGGACCTTCATGCCATGGCTGCTTCTTGGGTGGCTCTTCACTCTCCCTGGTGTCTTTATTTAAAGGAGTGATTAAAAGGATGAAAGGATGTCAGTCTGCTCCTGGGGTGTTCTTTGGAAGGTCAGTCAGAAGGTTTTGTTTTGATAGCAGCATTGCTTTACAGATCCTTTGTTATCAAGAAAAAGGACCTTGAGTTGATGTTTCTTCTGACTCTAGTTACAGAAAAAAAAAATGGCTTGGGGATTGGCATCACTGTCACATAAAACAAGGTGTTTGTGGCTTTCTTCAGAGTCCCCCACCATGAGGGGAGGATCTATCTGCGTTAGATCCGTGGGCAGGAGCTGGTGTCTGCTCAGGAGCCTCCCGTTCTAGGTATCACAGAATCACAGAATCACAGAATAGTAGGGGTTGGAAGGGACCTCTGTGGGTCATCTAGTCCAACCCCCCTGCCGAAGCAGGGTCACCTACAGCAAGCTGCACAGGACCTTGTCCAGGCGGGGCTGGAATATCTCCAGAGAAGGAGACTCCACAGCCTCCCTGGGCAGCCTGGGCCAGGGCTCCGTCACCCTCAGAGGGAAGAAGTTCTTCCTCGGGTTCAGCTGGAGCTTCCTCTGCTCCAGTTTGTGCCCATTGCCCCTTGTCCTGTCACTGGGCACCACTGAAAAGAGCTTGGCCCCATCCTCCTGACCCCCACCCTGCAGATATTTGTAGGCATTTCTAAGGTCCCCTCGCAGCCTTCTCTTCTTCAGGCTGAACAAGCCCAGTTCCCTCAACCTCTCCTCGTAGGGGAGATGCTCCAGTCCCCTCACCATCCTTGTATGTCTGTGGGGAGAACTGCTAGATTTTGAAAGTAAGAGCGCTACCCCCTTACCGCTTCTAAATGGTCTTGTTTCTGTTGGCAGACCAGAATATTCATAGATGGAGACTGGTAATTTTAAATGACAGATTTAATTAAGCAACAAAGCTGTTTTTCTTACCAGGTTGTGGGTTTCCATTGGCGCTTGTATGGTAAACGCCTGCCATCGCCCAAGGAAGGGTGTCTGACAGTCACGCCAGGCAGAGCTGGGAGGCCGGAGCCCGCGGTTCTCAGCCGCGCCTGCTGCCGGGTGTGCTTTCCTGACAACCCGATGAAAGAAAACCCTTTCGGCTTCTCTTGTGATTCGAGACTCAGACCAGACTTCTCTGAGCTGTGTGCTTCCATACCCGTCCGTCAGGCACAGCAGCAGTGAACGCGTGCGTCGGTGCTCCGCCTGGTGCGAAGGGAACGAGCCACTGCGCGCACCCCCTCGCTGAACCGCGCGGAGCTGGGTCTCCTCACCTGCAATCCTTAACGAGGTACGATCGCCCTGCCAGCTTCCAAGGTGTGTTTTGGCCAGTTGCAATTTACTTTCAGAAGGAAAAAAGCCTAAAGGTAGTTGATGTCTGCGGAGAGTTGAGCTGCAAGTCTCCTCCGTGCTCTGGTCGATACGGCACGTGCTGTTCCGCGCGGCGTCCGCACCCGCGGCAGGGCCGGTGGCGGTGAGGGCGACGGGAGCTGGTGGAGCGTGCGTCGCTGCAGACGGCTCGGGGACTTCCATGTGCTGGCTGCTGCCAGAGCGCGAACGGGGCTCCTACGGCAACGCTGCCGGGACGAGTAAGCAAACGCGCGCTGCCCAAACGAAGGGAGCGGCTTCCTGCAGCTGCTGGCCAGGCGATGGGGCTGGCTGGCAGCAGGGATCCTGCAGGCGTCAACAGAAACGGGAAGAGAAATCCTTTCGAGATACTCGTTGGCAGAAGTTTTTCCAAACGAGTCCCACGTTTCCCAATTACACACTTCTGCAGAGAGCAGTGTAATACTAATTATGCAACAGGCCCACATCTTTGGCAGCTGAACAGCTCCTGTGTCAAGCACCTCTCAATTTACTAATTTATCATTTTCTGACTGACTTATTACATTCCTAAATGCTTATCTTCTTTGCTGTTCTGTCTTGTCTGCACTGAGCCTGTCTGTCCCAGCGCTGGGAGTTCCTGAATAGATTCCAGATGTTCTTATTTACTCAGGTACGTTTCATGACGCCTCATTTAATTAACTCTTTATTGGCTTACGGGGCCTACAGCTCTTCTTCCCCTGTCTCGCCCATCTTGGTGGCCGCTGAAGTCATGACTCCTGTTCCACCGAGAGAAGGCAGCTGTGCTGAGGGGAACACGAGAGCCGCTGGCCATGCTTAGAGCAGTCAAGGAGGGGGAAACCTTCAGAGGACTTGCTCGTGGAATGGATCCAAATGCTGCCACTTGCTTTTGTGCCAAAAAATTCCCGTTTGCTGGCTTCAGACTTCTTTTTTTTTTTTTTCTCCATGGGGCTCCCTTGCCGGAGCAGCCCGTCTCTGGGTCACAGTACCCTGAGAAAAGCTGTTCAGCTGGCATGGCTTGGACTGGCGTTGTTTGTGTCCTGCATTCCTGGGCTCTGGGCTGCCTTGAGAGATAAGATCTCATGCTTCTGCAGCGGAGAAGGGGGTTCTGGGGAAGGGACCCTTCCAAATTCCAGCATGACCTTGTTTCTTAAACTGCACAGCTTTGGCTTCTCTGAGCCTTTTGCTGAGTATTTGTGCAACAGAAAAATGGGTGTAGCTGCAGTTGTTGCCGAGTGCTTTCCCTCTTCTTTCAAAACCTATTTCTAAGCAACTGAGAGCAAAAGCTCTCAGCGATGGAAGAGGCATCATCTGTTTGCTCCGGATCCTTGGTGTGCGCAGTGCATGGCGAGCTGGTTCGGTTAGATTTCAGGCCTTGGCACTTGGCACTATTAGAGAACTCATTGCTTGCAGCAAGCAGCCCAGTGTATAGCAGTGATTAACAGTGAGATCGGTGCTTTTCCCCAAAATCTGCCTTTCCAGCACAAAGCTGAACCCCGCTCCCACGCAGAGGCGGGCTGAGAGCTCCCCGTGCTGCAGCAGCAATCGTGACATCCCGTCTAGACCCCACGGGTGATGCTGTCTGCTGTGAGGCACGGAGCAACGTGACAAAAGGCTGCGGGAGGATCTGAGCAGAGCAGAAACAAAGCTTTCCTGTGCTGGAGATAATTGTGCACTAAACTATCTGGGGAGCGAGAGTTACACAGCTACTCTGGGAGTTAACTGTTGGTCGTTTGTTGGTTTTCCAGTCCGCGAGCAGAAAGTGCAGCGATTTGCACCTGGAGAGCCAGGGAGTGCCAAAGAGCCAGAGGATTAAGTGCTGAGTACGACTTCCAAGGGTACCTTGCGTCTGTCCAAATGTAATTGTGTGTGGTGAGTGGGTACAAAATGGCCTGGGAAAAAAAATAAAAATCAGGTTTTTATATTTCCTTTTGAGTTTCCCCTTTCGTCTTGGGTGGGGAGAGATGTATTTTGCTTTCTTATAGAGATGTGTGCTTAGATGTGCTGGTGGGAGATGGGGATTTGGCTGCCACTGCACTGGCTGTGGTGCAGTGCGAGTGATACTTGTTATCTGGGATGTCAGTAAAACAGCAGTGAAGAGAGATGCCGCTGACTCAGTTGTACTGTGGCTTAGTAACCAGCTTCTGACTCAGCCTGCGAAATTCCATTTTTTTGGATTAACCCCCACTGGGCAAGGCAAGGTTGGACTGAAGATGACGCGTTTTTTCGAACAGCGTTGTGATGATCCTCGCAGAATGGGTGCTTGCGCTCCCCTCGGGTACGGGTGGTGGTGCAGAGGCACTAACGCAGATTTAACGCTCCCGGTGGCTCTTGGTAACCCGGGAGGAGAGCAGGGAGAGGGTTCTGCCTGTGTTCTTCTGCTGCACATTGGCTCAGTCTCAGAGACTGAGTCTGATCTAGCTGGAAGAGCCTGTTTTTAAAGAGCTGCCTGATGCGACTAGACGTGCCAGACAGATGATTAGTGGGCAGAGTGGCGGTGCGATCCCTTTCCTGCCAGCCTTTTGCTGTGTGCCTTCTGTCCTCTGAAACCGATTTCTCCCTCTGCTTTTGCTTTGCCAAGTGCTCGTAACGGCGACGGGCTGCGTGCTGTGAGCACCGCTGCCTTGGGAACTCGGCTGCTCCCACACAGCCAGCGCTGAGTAACCCAGCTCCTGCCGCTGTTAATGTAGGAGTAATTTTTGGTTTGTGATACCGAGACTGCTGGGCTCTATGGGCAATGAAGGGTCTGTGAAAGGGGGCTACGAAAAGCACATTTCTTGTCACCAGGCTAAAACCTACTGTATGGGGTCTGCATTGCCATGGGAGATCTCAGGAGCTCACAGACTGGAAGAGGTTGATAAGTGCAGCCTTCGCTTAATAGAGAAAGGAAAACGTATCCCACGCCTCCTACTCTCCCTGACGTTGTCCTGGGCTAGGGCAGTGCCAACACCTTGCACCCGTTAAGGAGAGGGCAAAGCAAAGGGGCAGGGGGTTTCCACAGCCCCGAATAAGGAGCCAGAGCTGGGCTCCTGGTCTTCCTGGGCTGCCTTGGGAGAGAGGGGCTTTGCTGGGGAGTGACCGGGGGCAGGAACCTGCCTCTTCCTGCTGCCCTCTGCCTGGCTGCTCCCGCCACTTCGGTTGCCCGCTCTGGGTTTTGCAGGCTGGTTCTCTGCAGCTGGTGGTTGCTGGTGCTGAGGCAGGAGTCCTGGGCTGGCTCAGGCGCGTTCCTGTGGAGGTCTGGAGCTCAGGCAAAGGACGACTTCACACACCGAAGATCTCAGTGTGGCAGCAGCCCTGGGATGAGGACCCAGCTTGATGTTTGAAGAGCACCGGATTTCTCCACTTGACTGCAGAGAGCCTGGGAGCTACTGCCCCAAGTATGTGCTGCGCTGCGAGCCCTGCCAGGTTTCCTGCCTCCATGGGCAGGGTTTGGCCACGCTCCTCCCTCGGGGCCAGTCATTTCCCCTCCATCACCTCCCCCTGGGGCCCTGCAGATGTTCTATCTTCCCTTGTCAAATCTCTATCCAGCTCTGATCTGCACCTCCGGTGCGCTCTCTGACGTACGAGGCAACTTCTTCCTCACCCTGCTCGAGGAAGTTTCCGCTTCCCCACCACATGCCGCTGAAGGACACGGTCGTGTCTGCAGTCATGCTTCCAGGTGGTCACGAAGATGCTGAGCTGCACAGGTTAACCCCAGAAGGAGCTCTCCCGCGGAGGAGAGCGGTCCGCAGAGAGGTAAGCTCAGTGTCCCAGGGTGCTGCTTTCTCACCCGCAGAAATGCGTGTCACACGTGCACGCTAACCCTCGCGAGTGCGCGCACCCACGCAGAGCCTACCCGGCTCGAGCAGCCGCAGGCTGTGGGGGTGTTGGAAAACGTTCCTGACTCAAGCTCGAGAACACATTGTTAAAGCAAGGCTCTGCGTTTTGTTGTTGCTGACTTTCAAGTGAAATGGGCAGAGACACGCAGTGCGCTGTCCTACCTGCTGAGAGCATAAAGGGAACAAAAGCTGCCACAAAACCCTACAGCCGAGAGAAATGCCTTTGTAATTTTAGAAACAGAGCTGCTGTGGAAACAAGATGGTGTAAGAGTAAGTGCTCCTCGGTGGTGGTGCAAGCCTAATGCTTCAGCCATCCCTGCGGGACAAGGTTGGTCTGCAATTTGAAATACGAAGGACCTGACTCTCGCTGTGTCCTGTAAAAGGCAGAAAGTAAAGTGGGACCAGAAGCTGAGAGGCACAAGCAGGCTGCGGAGCTTGCATGGCACAGGGAAAGCAGGCGCTCCGCTCCCCTGGGCGTGCGGGAAGACGCTGGGCCCTCCGGCCCGGTGGGCACAGCAGCGTCGGTGCTTTTTCCATGCCGTGGGCTGTGGATGAGTTGTTGTTAATTGCTGTGCAAGGGAAAGGCACTTGGTGCCTTCTGGAATGCTGCTTTTTGGGATTGTGCCTGTGTTTTCGGAAGCTGCTCCCTAGCACCGTTACAACGAAGGTCTGTTACCTCTTGAGGGTGGCTGTCGGCTTGACTGACGTTAGCAGCATAGCAAAGCCATCTCCAGCCCGAACAGGCCGGGGAACCAGCAGGCTGCCCCTCACCCCACAAGAGATGAGGGCAAGTGAGAATTTGCCAGATCCCAGACTTGATTTCCCTCCTACCCAGCTGCTGATGCGACCCTGCGGTCTGTGCTTCAGCCCAGCCTCTTGCACAGCTGCCCTGTGCCAAGCGTTCATCCCTCCTCGCTCTCTGCTCTTCTGCAGAGCTCTTACTGGAGGAGCTCGAAGCCTTTTACAGCCGTGCCTGGACCAGGCCTGTCCCTGGGGATGGCCGTCTGCCCTGCGTGAGCAGTGGAGCCTTCTGCATCTTTCCAGCAAGGGCTGTGTATTTTTGGGGCGCAGGACAGCAAACTGCCTTCCGCACTCGGAGCTGCGCTGGAGCTGCTCAGTGATCGGGAAAGCCGAAACCTGGTGTAGACCAGCAACCTGAGACGCTGAGAGTGTTGTAGCCCCGGGCATCATCAAGGCAGCCTGTGCTGAGGTGGGAGGTCAGCCCCGGTCTCCAGGCGTTTGCACTGCAGCCCCACCACTGTTCACCCTGTCCCAACAGAAACGGGCTCTAGCACTGGTCACAGAATCACAGAATCACAGAATGGTAGGGGTTGGAAGGGACCTCTGTGGGTCATCTAGTCCAACCCTCCTGCCGAAGCAGGGTCACCTACAGCAAGCTGCACAGGACCTTGTCCAGGCGGGTCTGGAATATCTCCAGAGAAGGAGACTCCACAGCCTCCCTGGGCACCCTGTTCCAGGGCTCCATCACCCTCAGATATCTGCTCGGAGGAGAGCGGAGCTGTGGCCGAGGCCAGGCACTGCTTCAGCCAAGTGGAAAGGTGAGCCTGGACGGGCCGTCTGCTTTCAGTGCAGTCTCACCCTGCATTCTGCAGCACACTCCCGGTCCGGTGTGATGCAGAGGTGTATCATGCTAGGCAGCAAGTTCATCTCGGGGCTGGGAGGAAGCCAGCGCTGGAGGTTGCCTCTGGGAACTTGCCAGATGCTTGAGGCTTGGTACGGTATTTACTAAAGCTAACCACATCCAAATAAAATAGAGGCTTTGCCATCAGCCCTTTTCCTGCGCGCTGAAACGGTCCTTGTGCTTTCCCTGTTGATCTGTAGAAATCCCCTGGGCCTTTGCAGTCCCTCCTCTCACACTGCCTCCACTGCAGTTCACTTCAAGCCTGATGCAATTTGTACTTTTAATATTAAAGAACTTGAACCACTGGATTGTGGCTCGATAGAATAGGAAAGGACAATGTTAGGCCAGCTCAGCAGACAGCTCTGTGTCTGGCATTAGATATGTATCTCATTTACGGTGGCAGCCTGTGGTCTCATGCAAACATGCCTCCGAGGAGGATCAAGGTGAAACACCAGGGATGTGGCCCTGGTGACAAGCCCAAGACAAGCAAATGAGGCAGATGCCCGCTCTTGCCTGCGGGCTTTGGCTGGTGGAGGAGTGGATGCGTGCTGGTGGGCTGGAGCGAGGAGGGAGGCTGTCGGCATGCCCAGCCCCTCGGGGCGGCTCTGCAAGAGACCCCAAAGGCTGATGAAGAACATGAAACTCTGCGGAGCAGGACCTCAGGAGCCAGGGTGCTGCCCGAGGGCAGGTCACGGGTAGGAAGCACTGCGCCCTGACCCACCAGGGTTACCAGCAGATGGGGAAGTGCCCTGCAGCACCCCAACTGCCACATCCACCTTGCTTGTGGGTATCTGGCGGAGTGATGCCCAGCCAAAGGACAGGTATGTGTGTCTTGAGAGGGTGGGGGGGGGTTATGTCATGACTTGGGGTTTAAGTGGCCCTCGGAGAACCCAGCGGATGGGATGAGCAGCGGCTGGAGGTCAGCTGTCAGCCAGAGGTGCGTAGCATTTCTCAGGGGGACTTGTTCCCTGCTGTCTCGGCTGCAGGAGAAGCCAGGACTGTCGCTCTGCAGAAAGGTTTGCTATGCTGCTGGGGGCATTCCCTACCAGATGACAGGCAACGCCCTTGGGTTTTTCCTCCAGATCTTCCTGCTGGATGTTGTGCAGGTGAGTGGCCACGTGAGGTGGGGTTATCTGCAAGGGGCTTAGCAGAAGCTCAGCAGATCGGGGCAAGAGTAGAGTTTGGTGGGTGGCCAAAGCCCTTGGAAATGCTCATCAGAATTAGGCATTCGAACTGGATCAAAATCACGCGATGCAGATATTGTTGGTAGGAATGCAGGAGACGTTTCCAGGCCATTTCAATGCTTGGAATGGTCTCCAGGGGATCCAGATGAAACGTTAGCTGGAGCGAGCTGCATCGTGCTGACTGCTCGCGGCTTTGCGCCAGGGCTTCTTTCCCTTTCAAGCTGTGGTTTCCATTTCTCCCACAGCTGGAGCCATTCCATGCCTCTTTGATCATTTTCCTTGGAAGAGCCTGGGATGCGGTTTCTGACCCTGCCATTGGCTTCCTAGTCAGCAAGAGCCCGAGGAGAAAATACGGCAAGCTGGTCCCATGGTGAGTGTCCGGGCTGGAGCCTCAGGAAGGTCTTTGCTGGGCTCTGATTCCTTGAGTGCTAGCACACGGAGGCAGCTGGGACGCCTCACGGGGTGTTTAGTGTGATTGTGGCTTACAGAGAATTACAAAATCTTAACATCACAAGGACACTAAAGATAACATAACTTGTGGTGGGGTCCATATGTCATTGTGATGAAAGAGGAGGAATGCACTGCAAACTTGTCCGCTTGCTCTTTCTCTGGGGCCTCGCGTTTTTGAGGCTGTGGTGGTCGGTGCTCTGAGAGTCCTGTGTGGTGGCAGGTACCGAGTCTGGCGGTCAGCTCTGCCCGCAGCTCTCCACCAGGCCGGAACCACGGGCAGATCTTGCACGTAGAGAGTTACTGCTGCCCCCAAGGTTCTGCTGCAGGGCAAGGACTTGAAGTAGTTAAGCAAGAGAGTAAGAAATGTTGGACAACTTAGACATTGCTTTTTCTCTCAAGGTTTGTGTTCAGCCCCCCTCCCCGAGCCTGACTGATGGAGACTCATTTGAGCAAAGCTGCTTCCTCTTGCAGATCTCGATCTTGCAGTAGCTGGGCTGTGTTTTGGAATCTGGTGAAGAGGCTGTGCAATGTAGCTCAGCTTGTGCCATGAGAAGTGGACACCGCTGTAACTGTGGGTCACATCTGACCAGCTCTGCTTCCTCCCCAGGATCGCATGCTCCATGCCGTTCGGGGTGCTCTGCTACTGCATGATGTGGTCCACCCTCTCGGATGCCACCCCTGCCTCCCTGAAGTTCCTGTGGTACCTGCTGATGTACAGCTTCTTCCAGACTTGCATGACTGTAAGGAACATGGTGCCTGGGGCTGTCTTACACCTTATCCTGTCCTGCAAGGGCTGGGGACATGGTCAGCTGGGGAGTCCCAGCCCCAGCCGCTCCAGCAAGGGCTCTGGAGCGGAGTCTGGGAGAGCTCTCGCTGGGGAGCAGTGAGGGATGCAGAATGGCACAGACCATGCCTGCAGGGGATCACAGAAGAGGGTGAAAAGCCGCCTGTGTGCAGGGGTGGCACAGAAGGCAGCATTATCTGCTGTGTGTAGGGACGAGGGGGGTCGTGACCAGCAAACCAGGGAAGCAGCAGCTGGAGCTGTGTTTGAACTGTGCTCTCCCTAGTGCCACCACGTGCCGTACTCATCCCTGACAATGTTCCTGGGAGGAACCCAGAGAGACCGGGACTCAGCCACTGCCTACAGTAAGTGTCTGTGCCCCTACAACCCCCCGCTGCCTGCGTTCCTGGGAGAGCCTCCCCAGAGGAGACGTGAATAAGTTCTCCTGGCTTTGAAGAGGCTGCAGAGTGGATGGGGTAAGCCAGGGATGAAACCAGTCATCTTCTGGGAAGAATCTACCTGCAGAAACGTTTCTTAGATCTGTATCATCCCTAAGGGACTCAGGACTCAGATTTACTGGTTCCAACATTAGAGCATTTGCCACTGGAGCCAAGGGAAAAAATCAGAGCAAGTAGAAATAGCAGGTCTCTTCCGGGGCAGCTCGGGGTGTTGGTGACTCCAATTCCATTCCCAAAGCTGGTCTCTTCCCTGGTCTGAGGGATGTGTCCTATCAGCCTGGGACTGGGACTGAGGTTTCTCTCCTGGCAGGAATGGGGATGGAGGTGTTTGGCACGCTCCTTGGGTCGGGAATCCAGGGACAGATTGTGGGCAGCTACCATGCCCGCATGACGAACGGCTGTTACGTGTCGAACGAGACCCTGCCCAATACCAGCACCTACAGCCTCACGGACTCGCTGGAGAACACGGTGAGGGCTGGCCCGTCTGCCCCCCTGCTCCTGCCACGAGCTCTGGGGCAGGCACTGCTGGCCGTGCTGCCAGCTCTGTGTGTGGTACCCGCACTGTCACTCTGCGCTGTCTCTCGTTTTCCAGCGTAGAGCCTACGTATTTGCATCTCTGGTCCTGGGCTCAATCTATTGCCTGTCCTGCCTGATTCTCATCTTCGGAGTCAGGGAGCAGCCTGGTAAGGTCCATTTAGACGCAATCTGAAGGGTGCCCAGCGGCAGTGGATGGTGAGGATGGGGTTGCAGAGGGAGGTGTGAGGCAGAGGGAGCCGGGCACCTCTGTGCGGGACGGCTCTCTGCGTGTGGGGCTCAGAAACACAACTCAGACTTGGATGCTGAGACCCTCCTCGGTCTGTGCTGGCAGCATCTTGCTCCCGCAGAGGAGAGATGCTCCAGAGGAAGGAAGGCTCAGGCTGCCTTGGAGCTCCTGCGGGCCTGGGACAGGGTCTGCAGCTCACTGAGCAGGTCTCGCCAACACGCAGCCTCCAGAGCTACGTGGGCCAGCCCGGCGTGCAGTGTAAAGAGGCAAAATCCTGCCTGTAGCTGACGCCATGGCTGTTGTCTCTGCACCGAGACAGGAGACTCCGATAGCTCCTCGCCCAGCTGAGCTGCACCCCAGACACAGCAGTGCAACCCCCCTGTGCCTCCCACCTCATCGCATTTGTTCTGGCAGCTCCAGTGCCAGCCCTGCTGTCTCTTCCCTCAGGGCCCCTCAGCCCGCTGGGGAAGGTCGAGCTGCCCTTTGCCAGCTGCCTGAGGATGATCGTGGGACAC
Source organism: Opisthocomus hoazin (assembly GCF_030867145.1). Lineage (NCBI taxonomy): Eukaryota > Metazoa > Chordata > Aves > Opisthocomiformes > Opisthocomidae > Opisthocomus > Opisthocomus hoazin. The sequence continues at coordinate 18,542,462 of NC_134431.1, forward strand.
AAGCCCTACACCCAGCTGCTGTGTGGCTTCCTCTTCGCATCCCTCACCTTCCAGGTGCGAGACCTGCCACGGCAGGAGGAGAACTTGGACGATGAGATGTCCAGGCAAGTTATCCAAGTCGTGAACTCGGGACCCCCATCCACGAACGTCTCCGTGTTGCTTTCCCAGATCACACAGGGGATCTTTGCCTTCTTCTGTACTCATGCCGCGGGGCTGGCGGGAAAGTTCCAGCATTTGGTGCTCATCATGTTGGTAAGTGAGCCCCAGGCAGACCTTCTTGGTGGAGGGGTCGATCCCTGGGTCACCCCAACCCTCCAGCAGGGACAGCTCAGCTTCGTGGAGTCGTGTGCTGCTGCTTCTGCCCATCAGCAAGGACGTCACCCAGGCAGACACTGGCAGTCCTGGGGTGCATGGCTAAGAACCCTTTGGTTCTCTCCTCAGGTCACAGCTTCCCTCTCTATTCCCTTTTGGCAGTGGTTTTTGGGGAGATTTGGAAAGAAAACAGCAGCATCACTGGGCCTGGCGGTGAGTTTGCCCATGGCTGTGGCCTGAGCAGCCCTGCGAGGGGACAGCAGCCTCGCGCCAGCTGCTCGTGGTGCCTGGGGAGAAGAGCTGGCTGGCAGCTTAGGGTGGCACTGAGCACAGTGTCCTCTGCACGGTGACCAGGAGTTCAGCCAGTAGCTGATGGCAGCTCTGCACTTCCTTGTGTCTGGTATCAGTGGCTATGGCTTCACAGAGCTTTGCATTAAGGTGCAGGGGGGCCAAGGGACCATCCCGGGGACAGTGGGGAGATGATTTTTTGCAGCATGGCCCAGCCAAGGGCTCAGGCTCTGAGACTGCGTGGCTGTGGAGCTGGTGAGCAGCGCGTGCTCAGGTGCTCTACCACCACACCAGTCTCATGTGCACGAGCAAACATCGTCCTGCGGCCTCTGTGCTGCTCCAGGACCTCGCACGCTTGATGCAGGTGATCCGAGTTCTGCCGGGCAGCAACACGAGAGGCGTGGGGAGGGAAGCGCAGGCTGTGCACCACGCTTGGCCGGGGCTGGGAAGCAGCCTGCTCATCCGACGCGTGTCCTGGCTGCTGCCTGGCTCTGCAGATCAGCAAGGAAATCCCATTTGGCATTTTCACAGAATCACAGAATCACAGAATAGTAGGGGTTGGAAGGGACCTCTGTGGGTCATCTATCCAACCCCCCTGCCGGAGCAGGGTCACCCAGAGCAGGCTGCACAGGATCTTGTCCAGGCGGGTCTTGAATATCTCCAGAGAAGGAGACTCCACAACCTCCCTGGGCAGCCTGTTCCAGTGCTCCGTCACCCTCAGAGGGAAGAAGTTCCTCCTCATGTTCAGACGGAACTTCCTGTGCCTCAGTTTGTGCCCATTGCCCCTTGTCCTGTCACTGGGCACCACTGAAAAGAGCTTGGCCCCATCCTCCTGACACCCACCCTTCAGATATATTTTGCAGAATTAGGCCCTCAAATCCCATTGAAGATCTATCTCCAGATGCCTTCCCTACAGACACTGGGTGCAGCCACAGCAGATCCAGCTTTCCAGTTTAGCTGCTCAGCTCCGTTCCCTCTGTAACCATCCCCTCTTTACCCATGAGGAAGGTTTTTCTGCCAGGGCCCCCATGCTGCGCTGCACAGGGGACGGGAGCAGTTCTGTTTATGAAACGTGTGGGGAAGGGGGGGAGCGTGGCCTTCGGTTGGGCAGACACACACAAGCTGCCTGTGAGCAGCAGAAAGGGCCCATGCGCTTTTCTTTTTCCTTTTCCTCTCGCCACGCAGCTGATCATCCCAGCCCTGGTGGCCGTCACCCAGGTGACGCACAACTTCCTGGCCTTCGTCTTCCTGGTGACCATGGCAGGCTGCAGCATGGCCGTGCTCTACCTTTTACCGTGGTGAGCAGAGGCACCTCCGAGCCTCCCGTCAGGCGGAGAGGAGGGGAAGGGTGCTGGGAAAGCACTACCCGCGCCGAGCCAAGGCTGCCCGTGTGCTCAGCACAGCAGCTTTTCGGCTGCGGAGGGACGTGTGGAGGTGGCACTGGGAAGGGACGTGGATGTGCTCCACGGTCCCCCAGCAGCATCGGTCGGGCTGCGTTCGGGGTGGGCAGCAAGACGCCAGTCATTGCGCAAGGCGCTGTTTTTCTTCTCTTTTTCTGAGGCAGCTGCCGCGCCCTCTCTGCGAGAGGCTCTGCCCCGTTTGCCTAAGGCAGAGGACAGGCACGAAGCGGTCTCCGGAGTGGGGTTCTGCAAGGGGTTTCTGTCTGTCTCTGCTGCTTGGAGAGGCCTCGGAGCGGCTGCAGCTGAGTTCTGCTGGCGTGGGTGTCACCAACGTGTCTGCGGGGCTGTCTGTCCCCAGGTCCATGCTGCCAGATGCGGTGGACGACTTCATGCTGAGGAACCCCAGCTGCCTCAACCTGGAGGCTCTCTTCTACTCGTTTTATGTCTTCTTCAACAAGTTTGCAGGTGGCCTTGCCGTGGGGATATCGACGCTGAGTTTACAGTAAGCCCCAAACACTGCCTCCCCCCTTTTGTCAGCCCAGCACAGGCACTTTCCACGGCTGTTTTCTAGAGCATCTGACAGGAGATGCTGGCATGAGCCACAGGGCTACCCAAGTTGGCCTTTCCAACATCTGCTGGGAGCAAGAGGAGCAGACAGGAATGGGAATTTCCCAAAACTGGGCCTCTGATACCAGAGAACAGCGACGGAGGTGTCTGCTTGCCTTTCTGCAGTGACCCAGTGGGGCTGGGGGAAGGAAAACCACTCTCCTCTCCAGTTTTGCAGGTTACCATGCTGGAGACTGCACACACAACCGCTCCGTCATCCTCGCCCTGCAGCTTCTCATGGCCCCAGTCCCAATCAGCCTGCTGCTCGTTGCCATAACCATTTTCTGCCTCCATCCCATCAACGAGGAGAGGAGGAAGCAGATGAGAGTGGAGATGGAGGCAATGGGGTAAATTTGAGCTCCTTGAAGGAGCGGGGTCACCTAGCTCTAGTCTGAGTGTCTGCGTTGGTCCTAGCCTGACACAGAAATGTCGTGGAGAGGACTCCACGTGTCCAGGCCGGCTCCCGGTGCCTGGGCTACGATCCTCTCTAGGGCTTCCCAAAGGGCTTTGGGTGTGTTTTGGGGGCTGCTGACTTCACACCAGGCTTCGTGAGCGCTCATGTTCCTTTTAACAGGCACCAGGTACAGCACGGCAGCCGAGAATAAACCCAGAAGCGGGTGAGTTCACCGGGAAGGACGCGGATTTGCTGCGCTGTCAGGATGTGCTGCTGTCAGGGAAAGTCGTCGCTTCCTGTTGTTCCCTGTTCCCGTGTCCCAAAGGCTTGTTTTGCATCCTGACCCCCTCCCGGCTGGCAGGCACAGGACAGGGAGGGGGTCCTGCTGCGGCCCCGGCCCTGCCACCTCACCAGAGCGGCTTTCTCCAGGGCTTGACCTCGCCGGTCTTTTGGCAAGTCCTGACTGATCTGGGCAAGGCAGATCCACGCTCTCCTTCTGGCAGAGCCCGCAGTGCCGGGGAGGAAGGGCCCGCGCCAGCCTCGGAGCGGTGCTCACACACGCTGGGGTGCCGAGGTGTCACTTAACCTTGGGGGAAAGCGTGCACGAAGAACACAGGGACTGGTTTTGAGAGGAAACTGGTTTTGACCAGTTTTTAGGAAAAATACTGCTGAGATAGTGCATGTCTTTGTGCCCTTGCGCAGGGAAAAGTTTAGAATTTCTTTGAACAAGGGTGAAGTTCAAGCCAGCGGTGTCTTACAGCATGTGCAGAAGCACTGACACCTGGCAGCAGCGTGGTGGAAGCCAGCGCTGTCTGTCTGTCTGTCTGCCCAGGCCTCGTTAGCTGAGTCACTTCTGGGAAACCAGCGGCTTCTCGGTGCAAGAGGCTGCAGGAATGGGCTGCGCTGCCTCCGCTCAGGCAGCCGGGGGGCTTCTGGCAGCTTGTCCTGCTTTTTGCCAGGCTGGGAGGTTATGGCAGAGGTGTCAAACGAATGGCAAGAAGAGCTGAGTCGCTTTTAAATCCTAGCCCGTTGCTAGATCTCCCACAGCAGCATCTGTGAGAGCTGCTCGGCACCCCCACATCTCTCCTGGCAACAGTGAGGGGGCAGTGGGGGGAAGAGAGGAGGAATCAGCCATCTCGTGGCTGGCAGCGCTGAGCCGCGTTCAGCCTCGCGCAGAGGCAGAGAGGGAGGCTGGTTATTTTTAGGGCTAGAGCTGTATCTGACCGCTGGTTGACCTTGCAGCTCTCCAGTCTGGTGCACACTGGCAGCATCTGAGCAAATTACTCCCCAGTTGGGCGCTGAATTAATTTGAAGCCTGAAGTCTTGTGGTGCAACTTTGCCATCAGTGGGGGAGATGGTGCGTTCCAGCTGCGGCAGGGCACCTGCAGGATCGTTGCAGCAGTCCAGACGGAGAACGATTTCTCAGACACACCGAGGGGCTCCTTTTTTTTCCTCTATTTCTTTTTTTGTTGTTTTGTTTTCTGGAGTGTGAAGGATGCTCCTTGGGATCGCCTGACTAAGCCCGCGGTCGGGTGTTGGGATGCACTGCCCTCTGCCACCGCGCTGCTTTCAGCCCTGCTGCCTCTGGATTTAGGAACAAGCACGTGCCTTCGAGCGTCGAGGAAACACCCCGATTGCTGAGAGTTTAAAGTCCTGTGGAAGGCAGGAATGATCTTCAAAGGTCATGTGCTCCTGGGGCAGAGGAGTGGGCTTGACCTGGAGCTCCCAGCCTGCAGCACCGGCCATGAACGGGCCCCAGGCGCTGCAGAGCGGGAACGGACCAGTGCAGAGCTGGGAGCTGCTGGTGTGCATGGTCCCTGCCAGCCCCGCTGCTCCCCGGCGTGCTGCTTCTGTGTATCAGATAACATCCCATTTTTTTACGCTATTAAATCTGAATGGTCATGCTTTTCTCTCTTGGTATTTCTTATTTTGTGAGTTCTGCCAGTATACAAGCTGGAGGGCAGGGAGTGTTTTAGGCAGAAGTCGCATGTTTTCAAGCCTTTGTGCTTTCTCCAGAGCTGAGACATCAGAATCTGACCCGAACCCTTCCTGGGTCTTGACCAGCTGGACCCTGAGCAGTTGAGGGGTGGTCAAACCTGGGGGAGCTCCTCACCCCTGGCCAAGTACTGGTTGTTGTGGTGGCCTTGCTTGCTGGCAAGAGGAGCAGGGTATGCCAGGGAGACCCCAAGACACCCCACCCAGGGCAAGAGCTGCGAGGAGGTTGCAGTGCCCAACGTGCCTGCCCCAGCGTGGCAAGGGCTGTAGCGTGGGCACACATCGAGCAGTGTTTTTCCCTTCCAGATCCTTGTTTATCACTGGCCCTTCTAGGGCGAGCAGGCCCAGCTCTTCACCAAGACAGCACGAATCTGGAGGGATGAGAGCCTGCCCCTTTTTCTCCCCTGTTATTTTTCGTCTTGACCCTGGGTCTCACGCATCTGACGGGTGTGTTCATGGAAAGTCAGCGACTGCAGGCACCTTCTCTGTGTCATAGATTTAACATAAAAAATAACTCTATGGCATCCAGCAAGAAAAAAAAAACCCTTGGTATCTCAGAATGTAAAAGATGCAAGCAAGGAACAGAAGCAATTAAATGTTGCTTCAACTCATTATCTGCTTTTTTCAGTCTCATCCTCTTGTGTCCCATTTTAATGCACTTGCTGAAAATACCGGCTTTTCATTAGTCTCTCGGCTGTCCTTGGAACTTCTCTGCTCCCTTGGGGACACTCCAGTTCATCTCCTTGAAGTGAGGAAATAGGACGCTTTGAGGCAAAAATCCTGGGCCTGGACAGATTTTTTTATTTTTTTTCTTTTTTACCAAAAAAGAAAGTAGTTGCTGTTGTTCCCAGAAGAAAGTCCTTTTGAATGTGGCATTGTTCAAACCCGTGTGTCTTTTGTTGAACACGCGATCGGGCCAGCGCTGAGGGGAGCAGCCCGGGGAGTGGTGTTTGAACAGCGATCTCTGCAACCGCACCTTCTCCGGCGGCTGGCACCGCACGGGCCTCACAGTTCTCACAGCCCAGTCTTGGGATCTGTGGAAATAAAGAAAAGTCTTACTGGGGGGCTGGGGAGCGCGGCCGGCGGGGTCCCGGGGCTCTGCAGCGGCCTGCGCTAGGCCGCAAGCCCGGGGCTGGCCGGGCTCGCTTCTGCCAGGCCCCGCGCTTCTCGGGGCTACGAATGGCGGAGAAACGGCCACAGCCCGCAAGGATCCGACCCCCGGGGGCTGTCCCGACGGAGGCGGCGGGCCCCGGGGACCTCCCCCCGCGTTTCCCCGGCAACGGCGCGGGGCCAAGATGGCGGCCGGGGCCGGGCAGGAAGGAGGCTGGCGCGAGGGCGGGAGCAGGAAGATGGCGGCGGGCGGGGGCGGGGCCGCTCTAGGCGGGCGGGCGGGCGGGCTCTATGGCGGCGCGGCGGCCGAGCCTGCGCACGCGTGGCCCCTCCTCCCTCGGGCTGCGGGCGCTGCGGGTGCGTGAGCGGCACCGGGACCGGCACCGGCATGGGCGTGCATGTGGAGACCATCGCCCCCGGGGACGGTGAGCCGCGGCCTGCCCTGCCCTCTGCCCCTGCTCCCCTCCCCGCCGCAGCGCTCCCGCTCCCGGGGGTGCGGGGCCCGGGCCCGGTGCGGGTCCCCGTGCCGGTCCCGGTGGGCTGACGGTGCGTGTCTCCCCGCAGGGCGGACGTTCCCCAAACGCGGCCAGACCTGCGTGGTCCATTACACGGGTGAGTGCCGCCCGCCACGGGGCCTGCGGGGCGGGGCTGCCCCGGGGTGGGGGGGGGGCCCGGTGACCGGGGGACGGAGCGGGGCGGGGGGGGGGGCCCGGGGGCCGCAGGGCGGGGAGCGGGGGCTGCCCTGTCCCGGCACCTTGCGGGGACCCCGGCCCGGGCGGGGGGTCTGGCTGGGCCGCGGCGGTTCCCGGGGGAACCTGGGGGGTCCGGCCCGCCCCGTGGGGCCGGGAGGGGTTTACCGGGGGGGGGGGAGGGGGGTCCCGGTGCTCCCCGGAGGGGGGGTCCCGGTGCTCCCCGTGGGGGGGTCTCGGTACTCCCCGTGGGAGCCGTCTGCCCCGTCTACGGGGGTCGGGGGGGGGCTTTCCTACCCGGTCCGGGGGGGCACCGGGGAAACGGCCCGGCTGGGCAGGGCCCCCCCCCCACCGGCCAGCGCCCAGCCGGTCCCTGGGGGGTCCCCGGGGGGCCGCCGTGGAGCGGCCGAGCCGAGCCCCCCCCCACGCTGGGTGGGCGCCGGTATCCCCGCGGTTGCCAGCGAGTGGCACCCCCCCCCCCCCCAAGGGAGTTTCGGGGTGAGCTGGGTCGGAGCGGGGTCCCTGCCCCCCCCCGACGCTGCCCCAGCCGTGGGGTTGATATGGGGGGTGCCCGTGGGGCAGACCCAGACCCGCACCCCCCCCGGTCCCGCGGGGGTCCCCGGTGCGGGTGACGCTGTCGGGGGGCCCGGGGGGGGTTCGGGCGTTGTGTTCTGCAGAGGGGCTGCGCGGTGCCTGCTGCGAGCTCGGGGAGGGGGGGACAAGCCAACCTTGGGACCCCAGAAAATGCTTTGAGGGGTCACTGGGGGGGGTCTCCTCTCCCCCCCCGGCCGCCCCCCGAGCAGCGGGGGTGAAACCGTGCCGGCCCGTGTCTGCTGGTAACCCAGTCCCCTTCTTCCCACCCCCCCGCAGCCATGGTGAGGGGCTGGAGGTGCCCCTCTCTGCAGAGTGGGGCCCGGGGGGGGGGGGGCTTGGCGGGCACCCAGCCCATTTCTGGCTCCCCTCCCCATCCTTCCCCTTCCCGAGGAAGCGCCTGGGCCCCCCCCCAGCCGCCCCGGTTTCCTCCGCCGGTGGGAGAACAAAGCCAGGCTGGCGGGCTGGCCAGCGGCTCCCGGGGGGCCAGCCCGGTGCCTGCCAGCCCCCCCCGGCACCGTCCCCATCCCGCAGCCCTGCCCTGGCGCCGGGAGCCCCCCCACCCCACCCCAACTGGGCTGCTTTTGGGTCCCCATGTCCCCTCCCCACGTCCCCAGGCGAGGTTCTGGCTCCCGACGGACCCCCCCCCCCCCAGCAGCCGGGATCCGCCGCGCGTGGGAGCCGCTCTCCGAGTCCCCCTTTCATTTTTTTGTGCAGTTATTATTATTGTCTCCTTTTGGCCTTTATTCCCCCCCCCAGTTCCCTCGGCGGGCGGCGGAAACCGAACCCCTCCAGGCCCCGACGTCGCCGTTGTCACCGCTGTCTCAGGGCCGGCCGCCACGGGGCTTGGCTCGCGGGAAACATCGGAAACCTTTGGGTCCCCGTCGCGGGGCCGGCGTCGGGGCGCGGTGCGGGAGGTGCCGTGCTCCGAGACCCCGTCCCCGCCGCCCTTCGCTCCCGTGGGGCACTGGCGGGCGTGCGGCCGCGCGGCTCCCGCTCCGCTGTGGGTGCGCGGTGGCTGGGCTCAAGGAGTCGTTTGGGAAGGAGAAAAAAAACCGGGTGACCCAAGGGTGAGGGAGCGTGGGGAGCCGGCTTGGTGAACGGCTGCTGCTCCTGCCGGCGCCCGAGCCCCTGCGCCGTGGGGCCAAGCCCCACCGAGAGCAGCCATATCACAGAGTCACGGAGTGGTGGGGTTGGCAGGGCCCTCTGGGGTCACTCAGCCCAACCCCCTGCCCAAGCAGGGTCACCCAGAGCAGGGGGCACAGCACCGCGGCCAGGCGGGGCTGGAATATCTCCAGAGAAGGAGACTCCACAGCCTCCCTGGGCAGCCTGGGCCAGGGCTCCGGCACCCTCAGAGGGAACCACCTCCGGTCACCCAGGGGCGAGGGACAGACGGACGGCCCCGGCACGGGAAGGAGCTGGAGAGTGGAGCATCCTCTGCGCCCCTGCTTGGGAGACACCGGGTGCAGAGATGGAGGCGTGGGGGGGAGCGCGGGGAACAGGACCCTCTCCCGCTCCGTTGGTCCCGCATCCTCGCCCCTGGCAGGAGGCCGTGCCCGCAGCCCGCGGGGAGCAGGGGCAGCATGGCCGGAGAGCCCCCCCGGCACGGCCTCCCGAGGGAAATCCGCTGCAAAGGGCTGTATGGAAACTAAATCAAGGATCAAGCCCCCCGGTGGGTTTGTGACTGCTCGCAGCAAGCGGCGTGGGGCGGGAGGGCTGCGTAGGAGTGAGCTGGTGGGGAGGAAGGTGTGGGTGGGGGGCCGGCAGCCCTGAGCCCCCCTGGGTGTGGGAGCCAGGGTGGGAGCCAGGGCAGAGCGGGATGCTGTGCTGGTGCAACTGGGGCTCCCGCGGTGCCCCGGAGCTGGGCTGGGCATCGTGGTCCTTGGGAGCAGGCTTGGGGTGAGGGGAAGCAGGGGGCTGCGGGGAGCATGCGGGGACCACGGCCACCCCACCGTGCTTCCCGAGGGGCAATGGGGGCCCGTGGCCGTGCTGGGCAGTGCCGGGCCGGGAGCGAGCCCGGCTTGGCTTGGCCAAACGGCTTTGCCCGCACGGCAAAGCGCGCCCGGCTTGCGGCTCAGAGCAGAGGGGTGGCAGCGCCGGGGGGGGGACGCTGGAGAAGCCTGGCCGAGGGGGCTGCCATCCTTCCCCGGCACCCGGGCAGCGCTGCGTGGCTGGATGTAGCCCCCCCGGTGCTCTCCCCGCCGCGTCCGGGCGCTGCCACGCTCGCGCAGCCGCGGCCGACGCTCTGCGGTTGCCAGACGTGTCCGACCGCGGCGTGCGGCTGCCCGCCGGTGGGTCGTGGGAAGCCCCCCTGCCCTGCCTGCGCTGGGGGTCCTCTCTCCTGCCAGGCTGCGGTGGGCAGAGCCGGCTGGGGGGTGGGAGCTCCGGGCCCTGGGGTCTGCAGCGCCTGGCAGAGGCAGGATTTAACCTCAGCCGGGCAGCCCTGTCCGGACGCAGGGGCTGGGGGATGCCGGGTACCCCAGGGCTTTCGGGGGGCGGGGGGGGGGGGTTTCCCACCCTGTCCCTTCCTTGGGCTGGAGCAGAGTCCCCTGCCCCACTGCTCCGGTCGCTCCCTGCCTCTCCTCGGGAAGCCGGCTCCGTGCTGGAGCTCCTGGGCAGCGGCCGTGCCAAGGGTCAGCACGCCGGGATGGAGGGGGCACGGATGGGGCTCTGCACTCCCCCCCCAGCAAAACCCGAACCTGCAGGTTTCCCTGGGGGGCTGCATCCGCCTGCTCCGTGCCGCTCTCCCCCGGCTCTGCCCGCCCGGGGGTCCGGAGCCAAGTCACGCCGCGCGGCCGGCGTCTCCCGCCCGCTGCCTGCCAAGTGGGGCAGAGACCTGGCAGGGCTGCACTGCCTGCCTGGCACAGCCGGGGCTGCTCCCCAGAGCCCCCCGTCCCGTTCCCCGAGACCCCCCCCCGGTGTCCCTATAGCCCAGCGGAGATCTCCGAGGGGGTCAGGTCACAGAATCACAGAATCACAGAGTGGTTGGGGTTGGCAGGGCCCTCTGTGGGTCCCCCAGCCCAACCCCTGCCCAAGCAGGGTCACCCAGAGCAGGCTGCACAGCACCGCGGCCAGGCGGGGCTGGAATATCTCCAGAGAAGGAGACTCCACAGCCTCCCTGGGCAGCCTGGGCCAGGGCTCCGGCACCCTCAGAGGGAAGAAGTTCTTCCTCGGGTTCAGCTGGAGCTTCCTCTGCTCCAGTTTGTGCCCATTGCCCCTTGTCCTGTCGCTGGGCACCACTGGAAAGAGTCTGGCCCCGTCCTCCTGACCCCCACCCTGCAGATATTTAGAGGCATTTCTAAGGTCCCCTCTCAGCCTTGTCTTCTTCAGGCTGAACAAGCCCAGCTCCCTCAGCCTCTCCTCGTAGGGGAGATGCTCCAGTCCCCTCACCATCCTCGTAGCCCTCGGGGTTGGGTGTCCACAGCCCACGCCTGCGGGCTCTGCCCTCCCCGGGGGGTCCGTGTGGGCGGCGGGCGAGGGTCCGTGCCGGCGGCTGGCGGCTGCTCCCGGGGCTCTGCTGGGCCAGCTGCCTCTCTAATAACTTTAAGATCTCGTTATCTCCTTGCTCGGGGACGGCAGGGATGAGGAAATGGTTGCTCATACTTGTCCAGGGCTGGAGAAACCTCCCGGGAGCCTCGCGGGCAGAGGAAGCGCCTGGGATGAGGACGCTGCCTCCGAAGCATCGCAGCCTCTTTGTTTTCCGTGGTGGGGGGAGTGTGGCAGCCCCATGCCGAGGAGCGGGGACCATCTCCCGTGTGTGACCCTCTCCATCCTGGGCCTGGGACAGCCCCATCTCCCTGGGCTGCTGCAGCCAGCGTGGTCCGTTCATCCCTCTCCCCGCTCCTGGGATGCTGCCGGCTCCGAAGCGCTTCCCGAGGCTGGGTTTGGACGGGCGAGCTCGGCGGCGGGGCGGGCAGCGCTGTCCCTGATGGAGCCTGCGTGGTCCCCTGGCCGGGACGTGAAGCGAGACGTGGGTCTGGGGGAGTGGGTGCCCCATGGGTGTCCCACGGGTCCCCCTCTGCCGCAGCGAGCAGCGGAGCTGTGCGGTGGCACGCGCCTGGCCCCCCGGGCTCGTCGCCGTCCCCGCCGTCCTTCTGCAGCCGCCCCGGCTCGTCGCGACGCCCGAGGGCTCAGAGCTGAGCCCGGGGTCAGCTCGTGTCACGGCCGAGCGGTGCTGCTTGTGCCAGCCGGCGTGGCCTGTCCCGTGTCCCCGCTGCCAGCGTCCCCGCCGGGCGGGAGCACGGCCAGCCGACGGGAGCGGTGCCAGGCGGGGCTGGAAGCCGGTTCAGCTTTATCCTGGAAGGAGGAAACTCCAGGAAACGAGGGAAAACTCCAGATTTACCATTCCAAAGTCCAGGGCCGTGGTCTGCCTGGCTGAGCTGGTGCTGACGCTTGGAGCCCTGGAGGGAGGGGGGATGGGATTTTTCCTTTCTGTGAAAATAAAACCTTAATTCCACTCCCTGAGGGAAACGGTGGGGGGCTGCTGGCCCCCACCCCCTGCCTCTTCCTCCAGCCCGGAGCTTTCGGTGCTCGTTGCCCTTGCAAAGGTGATGTATTTTATTTTATTTTTTTTTTTCCCCCCACCCGCTTCATTCTCCCATCACCACGACTGCCCACGTGCTGGCTGCAAACTGGGGCCGAGCTGCCCCGACCCATCCCTTGCCCAAACGCCTTTTGTCTTGCCCGTGGTTGGGTTTTGCGAGACTTTATAGCTGTTTCCAGGCGAAAAAAAATCAGGGTTTTGGGCGGTGAAGAGCGGAGGAGTGTTTGGGGGAGAGTTTATTATCGCTCTTATTACGTGGGGTCTGTGAACGGTGGAGCTGGAGCTGCCTTATAGGAGCAGCAACTCCGCCGGCCGGCGGAGTTGCTGCTCCTATAAGGCAGCTCCAGCTCCAAGATTCCCCAAGAAGGTCAGGCAGGGAGCAAGGGAGGGGAGGAAATTCCTCCTCTGCTCGTGTTGGGGAGTTATATTTAGCCCTGGGGATATCGGCCTCGCTCAGCCGCTCCTCGGCGTCGTTCCTGGGTAGGGGAGCGATTTGGCTGAAGGGCAGCGGGACGTGGATGGGCACGGGGAAGCTGAGACGGGGTGCTGGGACCCTGGTTTTTTGTGGTTTGGGTGGCTGAGGAAGGAAGCGTGCCCGTGGCGGGGTGCTTTTGGTGGTGGTCCGGCTGACAGCCATGCTGCGAGGTGGGGAAGGGTCCTCTCGTCTGCCCCTGGTCCCAGCCCGCAGGAGCGCTTCTCTCCGGGTCCAAGCAGCCGGGATCAATCCTGCCCTGCCTCAGGGCTGCTCCTACCAGGCTGGACAGTGCTCAGGGGGTGGTGCTGGTGGGGTTTTTCCCCCCTGCAGCTGCCCCGTGTCAGGATTTCCGCAGGCGAAAGGAGGCTGAGCTGAGGAATGGCTTTGACTCAGGGCCACGTGAGCTCTCCCGGGGGTGACGGTCACCCGCTCGGGCTGCCAGGTCAGAGCCTGTTTCACACCGGTGCGCGTGGCTCTGTCCCCATGTCACCGTCTTCTCTTCTCTCCCCAGGTATGCTGGAGGACGGGAAGAAGTTCGATTCCTCCCGCGACAGGAACAAGCCGTTCAAGTTCGTGATGGGCAAGCAGGAGGTGATCCGCGGCTGGGAGGAAGGAGTGGCTCAGGTGCCCGGTGCCCCTCCGTCGCACGGCCTCCCTGTGCTGCAGCGTGGGCAGAAATCGCTGTGTGCAGCTCCTTCTCTATTTTCTTCTGATTTCTTTATTCCCCTGCGTATTCCACCCCTCCGCCCCCTCGGCGCTGGGAGGTGTGGGTGTGAATATCACCTTCTGCGTTGCCTCCTGCCAGATGGCAGGAATGGAGCAGAGCCGGGGCCCGGGAACACCTACGGCCCGTCGGTGACTCAGCGGTGACATTTCTCTACTGAGTCAGCTCCCAAGGAGCGCGGCGGGGAGCGCTCGGGCCTCCCGCTCCGAGCGGGGACGGCTCCCGGGCTGCGGAGCCCACGCGGAGGGCGGGCTGGTGGGCACGGCGCGGCTTCGGGTGCTGGGTGCGCGACTGGGGACACTGCATGAGGGTGCCGGTGGCCGTAGGGGATGCCTGGCACTCCCTGTCCTAGAAAACGCTGCGTGAAGGACAACCCAAGCCCTGCTCCTTTTCCAGCCCATGCTGCCTGCCTTTCCCTTCTGACATTACAGAATCCCAGCATGGCAGGGGTTGGCAGGGACCTCTGTGGGTCACCCAGCCCAACCCCCTGCCCAAGCAGGGTCACCCAGAGCAGGGGGCACAGCACCAAGGCCAGGTGGGGCTGGAATATCTCCAGAGAAGGAGACTCCACAGCCTCCCTGGGCAGCCTGGGCCAGGGCTCCGGCACCCTCAGAGGGAAGAAGTTCTTCCTCGGGTTCAGACGGAACTTCCTGTGCCTCAGTTTGTGCCCATTGCCCCTTGACCTGTCACTGGGCACCACTGAAAAGAGCTTGGCCCCATCCTCCTGACCCCCACCCTGCAGATATTTGTAGGCATTTCTAAGGTCCCCTCTCAGCCTTCTCTTCTCCAGGCTGAACAAGCCCAGCTCCCTCGGCCTCTCCTCGTAGGAGAGATGCTCCAGTCCCCTCCTCATCCTCGTAGCCCTGCGCTGGACTCTCTCCAGTAGCTCCTCATCTTTCTGGAACTGGGGAGCCCAGAACTGGACACAGTACTCCAGATGAGGCCTCACCAGGGCAGTGTAGAGGTGAAGGAGAACCTCCCTCGACCTGCTGGCCACATTCTTCTTGATGCACCCCAGGATCCCATTGGCTTTCTGGGCAGCCAGGGCACACTGCTGGCTCATGGTTAACCTGTCACCCACCAGCACACCCAGGTCCCTCTCCGCAGAGCTGCTCTCCAGCAGGTCCACCCCAAGCCTGTACTGGTGCATGAGGTTGTTCCTCCACAGGTGCAGGACCCTGCACTTGCCCTTGTTGAACCTCCTCAGGTTCCTCTCTGCCCAGCTCTCCAGCCTATCCAGGTCACGCTGAATGGCAGCACAGCCTGCTGGTGTATCCACCACTGCTCCCAGTTTGGTGTCGTCAGCAAACTGGCTGAGGGTACATTCTAACTCTTCATCCAGGTCGTTGATGAAGAACTTCTTCCTGTTCCTCTTCTGTCCTCTCCAGTTTTTCCAGCTTGGTCCTGGCTCTTGCCCAGTGCAGGCAAAAGAGCGGGGACAGCTCTGTGTCCCTCTTGCTGTCGCTCACCTGGCGATTGTGCCCGTCTCCCGACATCCCTGTGTTTCTTTCCCTGCCCCCAGATGAGCGTTGGTCAGCGGGCGAAGATGACCATTTCCCCAGATTACGCCTATGGCTCTACTGGCCACCCGGGGATCATCCCACCAAACGCCACTCTGATTTTTGACGTGGAGCTCATGAAATTGGAATGACCTGCCCCAGCACCCCGTCCTCGGGTAAGGAGGGGCAGCTGCCGCCCGTGGGTGCTGGGGCTTGGGGACAACGCAAGGCCCTCGTCTGTTGCCTCAGGCTGGCACGGGGAGGTGGGATGGAGCTGGTGGCATGGGGGGTGTGAAAGAACAGGGCAGGTTTCGGACTGGGGGTGGGAGTTGCTCTCAGGAGACCGGTGAGCTGGGGACCAGTATGGTGGTACGAGGAGTGTTCCCAGCCCGGCAGAGAGGGTTCGTGCCATGGAGGCATGGTGGTGCTGGCTGGCCATGCCTCGAGGTCCTTGGCTTGTGTTGCTGCGCTGCAGGGCTTGGCTTCCAGCTCCCCCTCGTGCCTCTCTTGCTGCTGGTGCGGGGGTCCTGCCGTGTGGGCAGGATGGGGCTGTGCCCTGGGGTGTGTGGGTCCAGCAGTGTATAGGGCTGTGTCCCAGGGTCATGCGGTGTGGGCAGGATGGGGCTGTGCCCCGGGGTCTGTGGGTCCTGGGGTGTGGGCAGGATGGGGCTGTGCCCTGGGCTATGGGGTCCTGCGGTGTGGGGCAGGATGGGGCTGTGCCCTGGGCTATGGGGTCCTGCGGTGTGGGCAGGATGGGGCTGTGACCCGGGGTCTGTGGGTCCTGGGGTGTGGGCAGGATGGGGCTGTGCCCCAGGGTCCAGCGGTGTGGGCAGGATGGAGCTGTGCCCCAGGGTCCATGGGTCTGGTGGTGTGGGCAGGATGGAGCTGTGCCTGGGCTATGGGGTCCATCAGTGTGGGCAGGATGGGGCTGCGCCCCAGGGTCCTGCACTGTGGGCAGGATGGGGCTGTGCCCTGGGGTCCATCAGTGTGGGCAGGATGGGGCTGTGCCTGGGGTCCTGCACTGTGGGCAGGATGGGGCTGTGCCCCGGGGTCCATCAGTGTGGGCAGAATGGGGCTGTGCCTGGGGTCTGGCACTGTGGGCAGGATGGGGCTGTGCCCCGGGGTCCATCAGTGTGGGCAGGATGGGGCTGTGCCTGGGGTCCTGCACTGTGGGCAGGATGGGGCTGTGCCTGGGGTCCGTGGGTCCATCAGTGAGGGCAGGATGGGGCTGTGCCTGGGGTCCATCAGTGTGGGCAGGATGGGGCCGTGCCTGGGGTCCGTGGGCCCCGCACCCTGTCACGCGGCCTCTCCTCTCCCCGCAGGCCTGGCGCGCGGAGGAACCCGCATCTCGGCGTCGAGACGAGCGCCCGTGCCGTCGGACGGAGCTCTGCCCGCGCGCCCACCCGCCCGCGTCGCACCGTGCACCCCGGCCGAACGCCTCTGGGCGCTGCGCTTTGCCTCTGACTCCCGCCTGGTCTCGTGTTCTGATGTCTTTTTAAACTCTGCGCCGTAAACCTCAACTCTTTTTGGGTCAAGTTCTTCTTCTTTTCGTTCCAGGCTGTGTTTTGGCCCCGGGATGGGGGGGCTGCTCTGCACCCTGCCTCGCTGCGGGCACCCGGGGTTTGCCCCCCGGGATGGGGGGGCTGCTCTGCACCCTGCCTGGCTGCGGGCACCCAGGGTTTGGCCCCGGGATGGGGGGGCTGCTCTGCCCCCTGCCTCGCTGCGGGCACCCGGGGTTTGGCCCTGGGATGGGGGGGCTGCTCTGCACCCTGCCTCGCTGCGGGCACCCCGGGGTTTGCCCCCCGGGATGGGGGGGCTGCTCTGCACCCTGCCTCGCTGCGGGCACCCCGGGGTTTGCCCCCCGGGATGGGGGGGCTGCTCTGCACCCTGCCTGGCTGCGGGCACCCCGGGGTTTGGCCCGGGATGGGGGGGCTGCTCTGCACCCTGCCTCGCTGCGGGCACCCAGGGTTTGCCCCCGGGATGGGGGGGCTGCTCTGCACCCTGCCTCGCTGCGGGCACCCAGGGTTTGGCCCCGGGATGGGGGGGCTGCTCTGCACCCTGCCTGGCTGGGGCACCCGGGGTTTGGCCCTGGGATGGGGGGGCTGCTCTGCACCCTGCCTGGCTGCGGGCACCCAGGGTTTGCCCCCGGGATGGGGGGGCTGCTCTGCACCCTGCCTCGCTGCGGGCACCCAGGGGTTTGGGTCCAGGATAGGGGGGCTGCTCTGCACCCTGCCTCGCTGCGGGCACCCGGGGTTTGGCCCTGGGATGGGGGGGCTGCTCTGCACCCTGCCTCGCTGCGGGCACCCGGGGTTTGGCCCGGGATGGGGGGGCTGCTCTGCACCCTGCCTCGCTGCGGGCACCCAGGGTTTGGCCCTGGGATGGGGGGGCTGCTCTGCGCCCTGCCTCGCTGCGGGCACCCGGGGTTTGGCCCGGGATGGGGGGGCTGCTCTGCACCCTGCCTCGCTGCGGGCACCCGGGGTTTGGCCCTGGGATGGGGGGGCTGCTCTGCGCCCTGCCTCGCTGCGGGCACCCCGGGGTTTGCCCCCCGGGATGGGGGGGCTGCTCTGCACCCTGCCTCGCTGCGGGCACCCGGGGTTTGGCCCGGGATGGGGGGGCTGCTCTGCACCCTGCCTGGCTGCGGGCACCCCGGGGTTTGGCCCGGGATGGGGGGGCTGCTCTGCACCCTGCCTCGCTGCGGGCACCCAGGGTTTGCCCCCGGGATGGGGGGGCTGCTCTGCACCCTGCCTCGCTGCGGGCACCCGGGGTTTGGCCCCGGGATGGGGGGGCTGCTCTGCACCCTGCCTGGCTGCGGGCACCCAGGGTTTGCCCCCGGGATGGGGGGGCTGCTCTGCACCCTGCCTCGCTGCGGGCACCCCGGGGTTTGGCCCGGGATGGGGGGGCTGCTCTGCACCCTGCCTTGCTGCGGGCACCCAGGGTTTGGCCCCGGGATGGGGGGGCTGCTCTGCACCCTGCCTGGCTGCGGGCACCCCGGGGTTTGGCCCGGGATGGGGGGGCTGCTCTGCACCCTGCCTCGCTGCGGGCACCCGGGGTTTGCCCCCCGGGATGGGGGGGCTGCTCTGCACCCTGCCTCGCTGCGGGCACCCGGGGTTTGCCCCCCGGGATGGGGGGGCTGCTCTGCACCCTGCCTCGCTGCGGGCACCCGGGGTTTGGCCCTGGGATGGGGGGGCTGCTCTGCACCCTGCCTGGCTGCGGGCACCCAGGGTTTGC
This sequence comes from Opisthocomus hoazin, assembly GCF_030867145.1. Lineage (NCBI taxonomy): Eukaryota > Metazoa > Chordata > Aves > Opisthocomiformes > Opisthocomidae > Opisthocomus > Opisthocomus hoazin. The sequence goes on from NC_134431.1 coordinate 18,560,316, forward strand.
CCCCGGGATGGGGGGGCTGCTCTGCACCCTGCCTCGCTGCAGGCACCCAGGGTTTGGCCCTGGGATGGGGGGGCTGCTCTGCACCCTGCCTCGCTGCAGGCACCCGGGGTTTCCCTGGGATGGGGGGGCTGCTCCGGGCCGTGCTGTGGGTGCTGTGCCAGGCTGGCACGGTGCTGTGGGTGTTGTGCCCTGCCAGGCTAGCGAGCTGCTGTGCCATGGGTGCCATGCTGTGGGTGCTGTGCCAGGCTAGTGCCATGCTGTGGGCCCGTGCTGTGGGTGCCGTGCTGGGCTCACAAGGTGCTGTGGGTGCTGTGCTGTGCTGGGCTGGCGCAGTGCTGTGGGTACCATGCCGTGCCAGGCTAGCACAGTGCTGTGGGTGCTGTGGGTGCTATGCCATGCTGGGCTCACCCAGTGCTGTGGGTGCCGTGCTGTGGGTGCCATGCTGACCTGGCGCGATGCTGTGGGTGCCATGCTGTGGGTGCCGTGCTGGGCTCACCCCGTGCTGTGGGTGCCATGCCAGGCTGGTGCCGTGCCAGGCTCACCCATTGCTGCGGGTGCCGTGCCAGGCTCACCCCGTGCTGTGGGTGCCGTGCTGTGGGTGCCGTGCCGGGCTGGCGCGGTGCTGTGGGTGCCATGCTGTGGGTGCCGTGCTGTGGGTGCTGTGCTGTGGGTGCCGTGCTGTGGGTGCCATGCTGTGGGTGCCGTGCTGTGGGTGCCGTGCTGTGGGTGCCGTGCTGTGGGTGCCATGCTGTGGGTGCCATGCTGCGGGTGCCGTGCTGTGGGTGCCGTGCTGTGGGTGCCGTGCTGTGGGTGCCATGCTGTGGGTGCCGTGCTGTGGGTGCCGTGCTGTGGGTGCTGTGCTGTGGGTGCCGTGCTGTGGGTGCCATGCCGGGCTCACCCCATGCTGTGGGTGCCGTGCTGTGGGTGCTGTGCCGGGCTGGCGCGATGCTGTGGGTGCCATGCTGTGGGTGCTGTGCCGGCCTGGTGCCATGCTGTGGGTGCCATGCTGCGGGTGCCGTGCCGGGCTGGCGCGGTGCTGTGGGTGCCATGCTGTGGGTGCCATGCTGTGGGTGCCATGCTGTGGGTGCTGTGCCGGGCTGGCGCGGTGCCGTGGGTGCCATGCTGTGGGTGCCGTGCTGTGGGTGCCATGCTGCAGGTGCCATGCTGTGGGTGCCATGCTGTGGGTGCCATGCTGCGGGTGCCGTGCCGGGCTGGCGCGGTGCCGTGGCAGCACAAGGGCCATCCTCCGGCGGTGCCGGCTTGCTTTGCCGTGGGGCTCGGGTGCTTGGTGCTGGGAGCACAGAGGGATGCCTGGGGCTCGCTGGGCTCTGTGGGGAGGTGATGGTGGCCTGCTGGAATTTGCATAATTAATTGCCTCACCATAACCTGTTACGCCCTCGCAGCCTCTTGCCTTGCGGCTCAGCCGGCCTGGGAGCGCGAAGGGCAGGCGGCCGTGTGCTCCCAGCACCCTCGCTCCCTGTGCCCCCCGTGCTTTGGGCCCTCGCTGGCACCGGGCATCGCGATCTGACGCGGCACAGCCAGCAGCGGCCGTCTGCAGGCCGGACCAGCACCCACCCGAAAAGCTGCTTGGGGTTTTCGGTGCCTTTCTGAGGAATCCCCCACCGCGGGGTTCCCCGAGCCCCCCGCTCCCGGCCCTCGCTGCCGCCGGCGGCTGGCGAACGTTGCGTGGCTCACGGCGCAGGCGCTGCTCGGGCACCGCTGCGTGCCACAGAACCACCGAATGTTGGGGGTTGGCAGGGACCTCTGGGGTCCCCCAGCCCAACCCCCTGCCCAAGCAGGGTCACCCAGAGCAGGCTGCACAGCACCGCGTCCAGGGGGGGCTGGAATATCTCCAGAGAAGGAGACTCCACAGCCTCCCTGGGCAGCCTGGGCCAGGGCTCCGTCACCCTCAGAGGGAAGAAGTTCTTCCTCGGGTTCAGCTGGAGCTTCCTCTGCTTCAGTTTGTGCCCGTTGCCCCTTGTCCTGTCGCTGGGCACCACTGGAAAGAGTCTGGCCCCGTCCTCCTGACCCCCACCCTGCAGATATTTATGGGCATTTCTAAGGTCCCCTCTCAGCCTTCTCTTCTCCAGGCTGAACAAGCCCAGCTCCCTCAGCCTCTCCTCGTAGGAGAGATGCTCCCGTCCCCTCCTCATCCTCGCAGCCCTGCGCTGGACTCTCTCCAGTAGCTCCTCATCTTTCTTGAACTGGGGAGCCCAGCACTGGACCCAGCACTGCAGATGGGGCCTCCCCAGGGCAGAGCAGATGGGGAGGAGAACCTCCCTCGCCCTGCTGCTCACACTCCTCCTCATGCACCCCAGGATCCCACTGCCCTTCTGGGCACCCAGGGCTGGCGCCTGGCCCCTCGCAAACGGCCTTTGCTCCATTTGTCACCGTCGATAACGCGGCCACGATCAATAACGCAGCGAGTCCCAGCTCTCGAGCGGGTCTGGGGGGGCAAAGCTGGTGTTGAACTGGGGCTGGAGGAGCAGCGGCCGCGGGGCAGGAGCCAGGGCTGCCGTCGGGAGCACCGGCGCTTGCCCAGCGTCGTGTGGGACCGGGGCCGGAGGGTGCACTGCCCCTAATTGCTACTCAATTAAGCAGAACGAGGAGCTGCTGGGGTGCCAGCATCATGCCCTGCCCTTTGCCACAGCCACTTCTAGGAGGAAACTCCAGGTGAGCTTGGGTTTCTGTTCCCGCAAGGCTTTTGGCTTTAATTATTAACCAGTGCCAGGCAGCGCCGTGGCTTCTGGCTGGAGAGAAGCCAGGGCTGCCCCCCGCCCTCACCCACAGCTCCCACCGGTGCGGTTGGGGTGCCGGTGCTGCCAGCTCCGGTTCGGCACGGATGGGGATTTCGGGGCAGGCAGAGCCTCCCCTGGGCACCGGCCGTCTCCCTGCCGGCGGCCGGGCACCGTCGGGCTGAAAATAACACCGGTAAATAAAACGCTTCCTCCTGGCCTGGCACGCGGGAGCGGAGGCACCGGGAGCTGGGATGTCCCTGGCTGCTGCTCCGTGCGGGGCTGGCCCCGTGCCGGTGCCACCGGATGGGTGCCCGCAGGACCCCGCTGCCCGGCTCCAGGGGACCCGGTGGCCCGTGGCATCCCCGGTGCCAGCAGTGGGTGACACGGTGATGTCCCACGGCAGCGGGACGTGTGGGTGACGCAGCAATGCCCCACAGCAGCGGGATCCCAGGGTGGCACGGTGATGTCCCACGGCAGCGGGATCCCGGGGTGATGCGGCGATGTCCCACACCAGTGGGATCCCGGGGTGACACGGTGATGTCCCACGGCAGCGGGATCCCGGGGTGACACGGCGATGTCCCACGGCAGCGGGATCCCGGGGTGACACAGCGATGTCCCACGGCAGCGGGATCCCGGGGTGACGCGGCGATGTCCCACGGCAGCGGGATCCCGGGGTGGCACGGTGATGTCCCACGGCAGCGGGATCCTGTGGTGACACAGCGATGTCCCCCGGCAGCGGGATGCCAGGCTCTGCCCTGTGCCCCGACTTGGGTGAGCTCCACGCTCGCTCAGTTTTTCCACCTGCGGCGTGGGGCTCCCACGGGGCCGTCACGCCTGGCGCGTGCCCCGGGGCCACCGGTGACGGCGGGCAGGGTGCGGGACGTGGTGTCCCGGTCACGGCCACGTCAGCCTCACGCGCCCGGGCAGGGAGGTGTCAGCGGGAGCCGGCCGCCCACGCAGGGCTGCTCGCGGCGGGGCACCCCACCCCACCCCCCCGCAGCACCCTCGGGCCCCAGCCTGCGGCACGGAGCCTCCGTGGGCTGGGGGCTGCGTGGGGCCAAGCTGTGTGCCGGTGCTGGCAGGAGTGGTGATGGAGTGAGGGGGGGTGGACCACCACGGTGGCTGGGGTGGACGGGGGGCATGGCCCCATCCCTGCTCTCCTGGGATGCCTGAACCCACAGGAAGCTGTCCCTGTCCCCATCCCCATCCCTGTCCCCATCCAGGGGGCACGGCCCCATCCCTGCTCTCCCAGGATGCCCGAACCCACAGGAAGCCATCCCTGTCCCCATCCTTGTCCCCATCCCCGTCCCCATCCAGGGGGCACAGTCCCATCCCTGCTCTCCTAGGATGCCCGAACCCACAGGAAGCCATCCCCATCCTCATCCCTGTCCCCATCCCTGTCCACATCCCCATCCCTGTCCCCATCCGGGGGGCACAGCCCGATCCCTGCTCTCCTAGGATGCCCGAACCCACAGGAAGCCATCCCTGTCCCCATCCCCGTCCCCATCCAGGGGGCACAGCCCCATCCCTGCTCTCCTGGGAAGCCCGAACCCACAGGAAGCCATCCCCATCCTCATCCCTGTCCCCATCCCTGTCCCCATCCCTGTCCCTGTCCCCATCTGGGGGGCACAGCCCCATCCCTGCTCTCCCAGGATGCTCAAACCCACAGGAAGCCATCTCTGTCCCCATCCCTGTCCCCATCCCACTCCCATCTCCATCCCATCCCTGTCCCCATCCCCATCCCTGTCCCCATCCCCATCCCTGCAGTGTCAGGGCCCTGTACAGCTCTGGCTTCACCTTCCTCTTCCTCACCCGTGCCCTACCTGGCGGGGGTGGCTGTCAGCTGAGGCTGCCTGGCCCCTCCCCGGGCTGGGCACGGCGATAAAACCCCGGGGCCGGGCAGGGAGCGGCACAGGGCATCGGGGAGCCGCGGGCAGGTGAGTCCAGGGGTGCCAGGGCTGGGCTCGGGGGTCTCGCGCGTCTGGGGGTGCTGCTGCCGGGCGGGGGGATGCTGAGGTTCCTGGGCTGAGTGTGGGGTCCTGCCCGGTCCCTGCAGGGCTCGGAGCTGGGTCTGGGTTTGGCCCCTGCGCCCCGAGTTTTGGACGATGCATTTGGGGTACACGACGCCGTGGGGCAGGGCTGGGTGGCACAGCCTGGCCGTGGGCACAGCGTGGGGCAGAGGGGACTGAAGGGGGGCACAGGGGTCTGCGAGGAGCGGTCGGAGGGGCTGTTCCCATGGGACGCCCGGCTCCCATATCTGGGTGGTGCTGGAATGGCCCCACTGGGCAGGTGGGTGCGGGGAGCGGGACCCGCTGCCAGCCGAGCGATGCCCGGGTGCCTGTGTCCCAGCTGCCGGGGAGTGGCAGAGGTGATGGCCCTGGTGACACGGCCCTGAGTCACGCTGGAGGCCACGGGTGACAGGCCATCTCCGGCACACGGAGCCAGGCACGTGGGCTGGGAGGGATGCTCGGGGAGAGGCACCCCGTCCCCGAACCGCCCCGTCCCCAAACCACCCCATCCCCGAACCACCCCTGTCCCTGTCCCCAGGCACGGCCGCGGCAGCAGTGATGGCAACGCTCTACCCCTCGCTGGAGGACATGAAGGGCCACCAGATCTTGCAGGTCGGGGGGGGGTGAGCAGAGCCCCGATGGGTCCCTGCGGGGTCCCACACTCGGGGCATCCCCAGGGCTGGGGGGCACAGCCCCGAGCAAACCCCGTCTCTTGGCAGGCGCAGGCAGCTGCCGGGGTGAGGACCCCCGCCACCACGGTGGTCACGGAGAAGCCAGAGCTCGTCTCGGGCACCGGTGCCACAGGTTGTGTTCAGCTCTCCCTGGCGAGGGGGTCTCTGAGGGGGCGGGGGAGTGACCCTCACCACGCAGGGGGGGGCTCAGCTGAGACCCTCCGCAGCTTGGTGCATGGGTGGGGGATGGCATTTGGGGGGTTCTTTCCCCAGGGCCACCCTCTGCCGTGTCCCGTGTGCCAGTTGCTGGCCCACGGTGCGGGGGGCTCACAGCGGGGAGGCAACGGCTGTGGGTTGGGGACCCCAGGAGCTGAGGGTGCCCTCGGTGTGTCCCGCAGCGCCGCCCGTGCTGTACCCCAACCTGGCCGAGCTGGAGAGCTACATGGGGCTCACTCTGTCCAGCGAAGAGCTCCAGAAGAACCTGCTCCCCGAAGGCAGCTCCGTAGGTGTCCGGGCTGGCAGCCCCCGCCTGCCCTGCGCGGGGTCCCCGTGCCACAGCGTCGCTGCGGAGGGGGTCCCTCCGGGGCCGCATCCTGCCCGGGGAAGGGACGCAGCATCCCCCCCGAGGGCTGATGTGTGCAGGGTCCCGTGCCCCCGCCAACCCCGCTGACCCCCCGGCCCCATCGCAGGCGCTGACGCCCACCGGGCCCCCCCCAGGCCAGCTGCTCGCCCCCCTGAGCGGGAACAACGCGGGGCTGCGGCGGGCAGAGATCAAGCCGGGCGTGCGGGAGATCCATCTCTGCAAGGACGAGCGGGGCAAGACGGGGCTGCAGCTGAAAAACGTCGACCAGGTGAGAGGGCCGGGCTGGCACGGGGCCGTGCACGGCGTGGCACCGTGTGGCACGGCATGGCACAGCACGGCGTGGTGCACTGTGACATGATATGGCACAGCGTGGCATGGCACGGTGCGGCGTGGCACGGTGCAGCATGGCGTGGTGCACAATGGCAGGGCACAGCACGGTATGGCATGGTGTGGCGTGGCATGGCACGGTGCACTGTGGCATGATATGGCATGGCATGACATGGTACAGTGTGGTGTGGCATGGCACAGCATGGTGTGGTGCACTGTGGCATGGCATGGCACAGCACAACGTGGCGTGGCACAGCATGGTGTGGCATGGCATGGTGCACTGTGACATGATATGGCATGGCATGACATGGCATGGTGTGGCATGGCATGGCACAGCACGGCATGGCACATTATGGTGTGGCATGGCACAGTATGGTGTGGCATGGCACAGCATGGCACAGTGCACTGTGACATGATATGGCACAGCATGACATGGCACGGTGTGGCATGGCCACAGCACAGCACGGCATGGTGCACCATGGCAGGGCACAGCATGACATGGCACGGTGTGGCAGGGCATGGTACAGCATGGCATGGTGCACTGTGACATGATATGGCACAGCATGACATGGCACCGTGTGGCACGGCATGGCACAGCACGGCATGGCACAATATGGCGTGGCGTGGCATGGCACAGTGTGGTGTGGCATGGCACAGTGCACTGTGACATGATATGGCATGGCATGACATGGCATGGCACAGTACAGCATGGTGCACCATGGCAGGGCACAGCATGGCATGGCATGGTGCACTGTGGCATGGCAAGACACAGCGTGACAAGGCATGGTGTGGCATGGCATGGCACAGCATGGCGTGGTGCACTGTGACATGATATGGCACAGCATGACATGGCACGGTGTGGCATGGCATGGCACAGCACGGCATGGCACATTATGGCGTGGCATGGCACAGTATGGTGTGGCATGGCACAGCATGGCACAGTGCACTGTGACATGATATGGCACAGCATGACATGGCACGGTGTGGCATGGCCACAGCACAGCACGGCATGGTGCACCATGGCAGGGCACAGCATGACATGGCACGGTGTGGCAGGGCATGGTACAGCATGGCATGGTGCACTGTGACATGATATGGCACAGCATGACATGGCACCGTGTGGCACGGCATGGCACAGCACGGCATGGCACAATATGGCGTGGCGTGGCATGGCACAGTGTGGTGTGGCATGGCACAGTGCACTGTGACATGATATGGCATGGCATGACATGGCATGGCACAGTACAGCATGGTGCACCATGGCAGGGCACAGCATGGCATGGCATGGTGCACTGTGGCATGGCAAGACACAGCGTGACAAGGCATGGTGTGGCATGGCATGGCACAGCATGGCGTGGTGCACTGTGACATGATATGGCACAGCATGACATGGCACGGTGTGGCATGGCATGGCATGGCACAGCACGGCGTGGTGCACCATAGCAGGGCATGGCACAGCATGGCATGGCACGGTGTGGCACGGCATGGCACAGCACGGCATGGTGCACCATGGCAGGGCACAGTGCAGTGTGCCATGACGCTGCACGGCAGGCCAGGCAAAGCGTGGCACAAGCGTGACAGCACAGGGTGCCATGGCACAGCGCATCGTGGCACGGCAATGTGCGGCGTTAAATGGCTGTGTCCCGCGCCGTACCACGCCGTGTCCCAGCTGCCCAGCCCCGTGCCACGGCTCCCCGTGCCCGCAGGGCATCTTCGTGCAGCTGGTGAAGGCCAACTCGCCGGCGGCGCTGGTGGGGCTGCGCTTCGGCGACCAGATCCTGCAGATCGACGGCAAGAACTGCGCGGGCTGGAGCAGCGACAAGGCGCAGCGGGCGCTGAAGAAGGCGTCCCCGGAGAAAATCGTCATGGTGGTGCGGGACAGGTGAGCGGGCGGGCGGGCGGGTGGGTGGGCGATGCCGGTGGCACCGGCGCTGACCGCGCTCTCCCCGCAGACCTTTCCAGCGCGCCGTCACCGTGCACAAGGACAGCACCGGCCACATCGGCGTCGTGGTCAAGAAGGGGAAGATCGTGTCGCTGGCCAAGGGCAGCTCTGCTGCCCGCAACGGCCTCCTGACCCACCACTGCATCTGCGAGGTCAACGGCCAGAACGTCATCGGCATGAAGGTAGGGGCTGGGCGCGACCGGCGGGGCCGAACGGGGAGCCGCGCGGAGCTGCCGCGGGCCGGGGGGCAGAGCCGGGCACCCCACGGCACCCGGCCGCTCTCTCCCGCAGGACAAGCAGCTCACGGAGGTGCTGGCAGCCGCCGGGAACGTGGTCACGCTGACCATCATCCCCACCGTCATCTACGAGCACATGGTCAAACGGTGAGACCGCGGCGCCCAGCCCCCCCCACCCCGCCCCTCGAGGGGCTCCCCCCGGGGCTCCCCCCGCTGAGCGCCCGTCCCTGTGCCCAGGCTCTCGGCGGGGCTGGTGAAGTCGGCCATGGACCACTCCGTCCCCGACCTCTGAGGCGACGGCTGCCGTCCCGGGGGCTGGCGCTGGCCGCTCGGAGGGGCTCCTGGAGGTACCCCCGCAGCACCCCCAGAAGAAGCAGGGGTGGGGCACGTGCGTCCCCCTGTCCCGGGGTCCCCGTGTCCCCCCCTCGGGGCAGCCGCCAAAGGCGGGCTCCAGCCAAAGCAGACACAGACCCAGCGACGTTTATTGCATCCACCAGAGACAGCGAGCACAGGACAGGGGAAACAAGAAAAGGAGGGGTGGGGGGGTTTACAGCTTTTTCAGTTCTGTATTTAAAAAATATATTATATAGATTTGTCTTTCAAATATAACCGTTACATTTATTTCTTGGCCAAGCTTCGGGTGGTCTAACAGAGGCGCACACAGATCCACGAACACTGCACGAGAGGCGCACATCCCTCCGCCGCCCCGGCTGCCTTGCCACCCATTCTCCCCAAACACCGCACCCAGCACCCGGTGCTGCCGCCTCGGGTGCCCCCCCAGCGCGGGCAGAGCCCCTGCCCCGTGCCCCAGCCGCCGGACGGGGACGCAGGGACACGCGGCGGGGGGATGCAGGACACGGCCTCTTCCCGCGTGGGGACCGGGGGATGCCGGCGTGCGGAGCATCGCCGGCTCCCAGAGCGCCCGGCCGGCAGCACCCATGGGTGGTGGAGCAGGGAGAAGGGTTTGGGGGGGGGGGAACACCGTTAGTTCAAGTCACGAAGAAGCCACAGACATTCGTGGGGTGGGAGCACCGCGCGCCCGGGGGAGCCCCAAGCCCGGCGCCTCGCCAGCCCCCACTAAGCAATCGTTGCTGTCTTTGCTTTTCAAAAAGAAAGAGAAAAAGGCAATTTTTTTTTTTTTTTTTCCCAGAGGCCACCAGCAAAGTGGGGATTTGGCCACGCCAGGGCAGGCGAAGGTGCTCGGCGCTGCCCGCACGCCCTCGCTGCCCCCCGGCAAAGGCGTCCCCCATCGCCGGCACCCCCGGCATCGCTGTGCCCAAACCGCCAGACCCCTGCTCCTCGGCGGCCAGGGCCAGGCTGGGGGTTCCCCCCGCTGCCCACCACCATCTCAGCCCCCCCAGGCCCCCGGGCTTCGGTCCGTTCCGTAAAATGAAAAGTGAACATAGTGCAAAGCGAGGGGAGCAGGGACCCGGGCTCCCCCGGCGCGGCTCCGAGGTGCCAGAGCCACATCCCAGTTCCATCCCAATTCCATCCCAGTTCCGTCCCAGTGCGGGGTGGCATCTCCCAAGGGTCCGGCCGGGCACCGTCCCACCTGGGCACCGCTGCCGGTCAGCGGGCCGGGGCGAAGGCTCCCACCGCCTCCTGAACTGGTCCAGAGCCAGTCCCTGCGCCCAGGGGTGTCCCCCCCATCCTCCTGCCCGCAGCCAGATGCACCCGGGGGGCTCCCGCTGCGGCCCCCGAGCTCTTCCCGCTGCCGGGCAGCTCCTCGTCGTCACCCACGTGGGGCATGGGAAGGGGGTGCAGCGAAGGGAGCCCACCCGGCGGGAGGGAGCGGTGGGCACCGCAGCCAGGGCGTCCATCGGGCAGGGGGTCGCAGCGTGGAGCTCGGTGCCGCGTCCGGTATCGCCGCTGGGCTCCTCTCCTCCACCAACGGGCCCTTCCCCACCCCCCCCAGGACAAAAGAGCTGGGGGGGGGGGGGGGGGGCAGCACACCCCAACGCACCCACAGACCCTGGACCCCCTCCCACCCTAAGGAGCCGGAGCCAACGAAGGACCCCGGGAGAGCGGGGAGACGCCGGGGCTTTACAATCAGCGGTCGGGAGCGTGGGGGCAGGTGGGGGGGCTTCGGGTGGGGGTGTCAGGGCTGGGTGCTGCCCCCGGGGCTGGCGACGGGCCGGCAGCCCATCCTGCGGATGGAGTGGAGGGCGACGGTGCAGCAGCCCCGCAGCAGCGAGCTGATGTTGTAGATGGGCTGGCCCTGCCGGCGCTGCGAGCGGCACAGCCAAGCCACCGTCGGCACGGCCGGCACCACCACGGCCAGCAGATCCACGATGAAATGGCGGCTCCAGTAGCTCTTGGAAGGGGACGTTTCGCAGCCGGTCAGCTCCGTCACCTCCTCCTCGGCCGCGCAGGCGATGGCCACCGAGGGGTTGGCGCTGGGGGGCTGCCGCACGGCCGCGTCGCAGGTGGCATCGGCCCCGGCGCACGCCGCCGCGGCGTCGGGCTCGGCCACGAGCGGGTCCGTGGCCGCGGCGGGGTTGGCGAGCTCGGGGCCGGGCATCACGTCTTCCATTTCGGAGACCCAGGCTGAGGTGGGGCTGCCTAAGCTGCAAGCCTGGGACTTCATCACCTTCTCCAGGATGGTGTCCAGGTCGGGCTGGCAGGGCACGAAGTCCGTCTGGATGGCCCGCTCCTGCATGCAGCTGGCCTGCACCCCGGCTTCCACGCCGCCCCGCAGCCCCAGCAGCTTCTCGTAGGTGGAGCTGGGGGGCAGGCGGGCGGCGGGCTCGCCCCCCACCTCCAGCGGGTCCGTGCGGCCAGGAGCCTCCTCCGCCCCCACGAAGCCGCTGTCGGCCCCCTCGTCCAGCGAGATGGTCTGCGAGCCCCCCACGTTGCGGTCCCCGGCCCCCTGGTCGCTCAGCTTGGTGTAGGTGGAGCTGCGGGTGAGGGATCGGGCTGGGGACCCCCCGGCCGACTCGCCGGCCCCCTCCTCCTTCAGCGCCCCGTTCTGCGCCACCTCCATGCTGTGCAGCAGGGTCTCCAGCTTCTTGTTCTGGATGTTGATGTCCACGAAATACTTCTGGAGCCCCTTGTCCTTCTCCAGCAGGTTGTTCTTCACCGTGTCGATGACCTGCTTCAGCTGCTTGATCTCCTTGCGGGCCTCCTTCAGCGCCAGCTGGGCCTCCACGCGGTGGCATTCCTCCTCGATCCAGTCCTCCTGCATCCGCGACAGCTGCGTCTTCAGGTCCTCGATCTCAGCATCCCTGCGAGAGACGGGGACGGCATCGCCGCCGCGCTGAGGGGGGCTGCCAGGGCCAGCCCCGTCCTCGCACGCCCGGCGCTGAGCTGGAGCCAGATCGCCCGGTGGAACACACAGCTGGGACCCAGGGACTGATCCAGGGGTGTGGGGACCCTCGGGAGGGATGCTGAGGGACCCTCAGGAGCGATGCTCAGGGACCCTCAGGAGGGATGCTCAAGGACCCTCGGGATGGATGCTGAGGGACCCTCGGGATGGATGCTGAGGGACCCTTGAGAGCGATGGTCAGGGACCCTCAGTATGGACGCTGAGGGACCCTCAGGAGCGATGCTCAGGGACCCTTAGGAGCGATGCTCAGAAACCCTCGGGATGGATGCTGAGGGACCCTCGGGAGTGGTGCTGAGGGACCCTCAGGAGCGATGCTCAGGGACCCTCAGGATGGATGCTGAGGGACCCTCAGGAGCAATGCTCAGGGACCCTCGGGAGGGATGCTGAGGGACCCTCAGGAGCGATGGTCAGGGACCCTCAGGAGCAATGCTCAGGGACCCTCAGGAGGGATGCTCAGGGACCCTTGGGAGCGATGCTGAGGGACCCTCAGGAGCGATGGTCAGGGACCCTCAGGAGCAATGCTCAGGGACCCTCAGGAGGGATGCTCAGGGACCCTCGAGAGTGATGGTCAGGGACGCTCGGGAGGGATGCTGAGGGACCCTCGGGAGCCATGCTCAGCCCTCTCACGGAGGGGCTGCAGAGCCCAGGGCTGCGGGGGGACGGGCAGGCGCCCCGGGCGGGCGCGTGGCAGCTGGCACGCCGGCGAGGACGCGCCTAAGCCCGGGAGGAGCAGATGGGGATTAGCCACCCTCTGACGCTGAACTGCAGCGAAAAGCGCGGCTGAGACTTAACCGGGGACGCGGGGGAGAGCGCGGCCGCCGCAGGTGGGACGCACGGGCTCGGTGGCCCCCGGATCTGTGGCTCCCCGGTCGGACGGGCAGCGATGCCAGGTGCCCACGAGCCTGCAACGCCGCCGTAAAGCTCTGAATCGGGCGCCTGGGCACGAGCCCGAGGACAAGACACAGCGCTGGGCACCGACACTGCCCTGCTGAGGCCCCATCTGCAGTGCTGGGTCCAGTGCTGGGCTCCCCAGTTCAAGAAAGATGAGGAGCTACTGGAGAGAGTCCAGCGCAGGGCTGCGAGGATGAGGAGGGGACGGGAGCATCTCTCCTACGAGGAGAGGCTGAGGGAGCTGGGCTTGTTCAGCCTGGAGAAGAGAAGGCTGAGAGGGGACTTTCGAAATGCCCATAAATATCTGCAGGGTGGGGGTCAGGAGGACGGGGCCAGACTCTTTCCAGTGGTGCCCAGCGACAGGACAAGGGGCAACGGGCACAAACTGAAGCAGAGGAAGCTCCAGCTGAACCCGAGGAAGAACTTCTTCCCTCTGAGGGTGCCGGAGCCCTGGCCCAGGCTGCCCAGGGAGGCTGTGGAGTCTCCTTCTCTGGAGATATTCCAGCCCCGCCTGGACACGGTGCTGTGCAGCCTGCTCTGGGTGACCCTGCTTGGGCAGGGGGTTGGGCTGGGTGACCCCAGAGGGCCCTGCCAACCCCAACCATTCTGTGATTCTGTGACAGCCCCCAGCAGGACCCATCCCGGACGCAATGGCTGGTGCTGGGACCCTTCCTGGCAGCTCCCGCACCGGGGGGGGTCTGCGCCCGCTGCTCCCATGCTCACCTGTCCTGCAGCCGCTCCTGCGTGTCCTTCAGGCGCGCTTTGAGGTGCCTGATGCAGACCTCCTTCTGCTGCAGCGGCGTCAGGTACTGCTCCGGCGTCGGTGGCTTTATCCCGTGGTTGTCGCTGCAGAGGTTGTACTTGGCCGAGCGCCTGCGGGGACACAGGCGTCACCCACCCGCCGGTGCTGCCGCCGGCACGGGGTCGGCGGAGGGGTCCCGAGGGAAACGCCTCTTCTCGGGGTGCAGGGGGGTGCAGCCCCGCAGGCAGCAGGGGCAGGGTGGGTGGGTGCTGCTCCAGACCCCGCTGGCACAGCCTGCAGCTTCAGCAGGGCGGTGGGTGCACGAGCGGAGCCGGGAGCAGGCGGGCACCCAGGGCTCTCGTGCCCGGAGCGAGGTTTCCAGGGAATGACGGACGTGGATGGAGAGCCCAGGGCTCCATCCCGTCGGAGACGGAGGTGGAAGATGGGTGATGGGAGGGTTTGGGATGGAGCAGGTCTGGAGCTGGTGGCTGTCCTGCCCATGGAGAGCAAGCTGGGGCATCCGGCATCTGCTCTGGGTTGGGACAGTGCCATGTCCGGACCCTCCTCGTGCCGCCACCGGGACGGATGAGGTGACGTCTCTGGCCCAACGCCCAGGGCAGCGCGGGGAGCGGGGGCTGGCCAGGGACAGGGGACAGGGCTGGGAGGCACACTGAGAGCTGTGCGCAGCATGAGACGCTCCTGCATCGCAGCACGGCGGTCCAAAACCCCTGAGCATGGCAGCAGGGTGGTGGGGATGCTCCATGCATGGCATTAGGGTGGTGGGTACCCTCTCTGTGTCACAGCAGGGTGGTGGGTACCCTCTGTGCATGGCAGCAGGGTGGTGGGGATGCTCCATGCATGGCAGCAGGGTGGTGGGTACCCTCCACGCATGGCATCAGGGTGGTGGGCACCCTCTGTGCATGGCAGCAGGGTGGTGGGGATGCTCCACGCATGGCAGCAGGGTGGTGGGTACCCTCTGTGTGTGGCAGCAGGGTGGTGGGGATGCTCCACGCATGGCATCAGGGTGGTGGGTACCCTCTGTGCATGGCAGCAGGGTGGTGGGGATGCTCCATGCATGGCAGCAGGGTGGTGGGTACCCTCTGTGCATGGCATCAAGGTGATGGGCACCCTCTGTGCATGGCAGCAGGGTGGTGGGCACCCTCTGTGCATGGCAGCAGGGTGGTGGGGATGCTCCATGCATGGCAGCAGGGTGATGGGCACCCTCTGTGCATGGCGGCAGGGTGGTGGGGATGCTCCATGCATGGCTGCAGGGTGGTGCGTACCCTCTGTGCATGGCATCAGGGTGGTGGGTACCCTCTGTGCATGGCAGCAGGGTGGTGGAGATGCTCCATGCATGGCAGCAGGGTGGTGGGCACCCTCTGAGCGTGGCAGCAGGGCAGCCCAAAGCCCCAGGGCATGGCAGCAGGCAGCCCCGCAGCCTCCGGCCGGGGCCACAAGCATCGCGTTCGGAGCAGCCAGGCAGGACCGCAGCCTCGCAGCACCGCGTGGCAGCAGGACGGGCACCGCTCCCCGCTGCGGCGTGTGCGGGCTCCGATGGCCGGGTTACCCCTCAGCTCCTCCCAGGTTTGTTGCCACCTCTGGGGGCTGGAAGGTGGTCGGGGACGGGTGGGAGCAGCGCACCAGCAGTGCCCCGAAATGCCGGTGCAGGCAGGGCTGGGGCCGCTGCCCGTCCCGCAGCTGGGTGCCGGGCTCTTCGCGCCCCGGGAGCCCCGCGCTGAGAAGCCAGACCTCCACTGGGCACCACGAGGGGATGGAAACCAAGCCCTGGACCACCGTGCACGTGGTCCCGGGGTGCCCCTCGGGGTGCAGGAGCGGAGGGAGGGACGCGTGCAGCGTGCGAGGCGGGACGGAGGGAAGGGGACGGGGCAGCGGGCTGGCAGGCGGGAGGATGAGGAGGGAGAAGACACGACAACGGCGGCGGAGAGGTTTGGAGGAGGATGGCGGGGGGGCCTTGGCCAGACACATCAGCGGCTCCACCAGCTCCGGGACCCCCAGCCACCAAGCACAGCCTCGTCCCGGGCGGGCAGCGGCAGCGTGGGTGCTGCTCCCCGCTGCCCGGGGGGCACCCGGCAGCCGCCCTGGGGCCACGGGCGATGGGTTACCTTGGGGTGGGGCTGCTGTCGCTGCCCTTGCAGGAGCCAGAATTGCTGCTGCTGCTCAGCGAGGAGGTGCCGTAGGTGTCCCTCCCGGGGGGCGAGGGGCGCCTGGAGGCAGGGAGAAGAGGCTGTGTCTCAGGCCGAGTGGCTGAGGGCGCTGAAGACTTAAAGAAGGAGGCAAAGCCACTCCGTCCATAAACCCCGCGACTGCCAACCACCACGCCGAGAACACACAAGACAAAAGGACAAAAAACAAACAGCAGGGATCAAAATGGCACGGAGACGGCGACGGGCGCAAAGGCAGGGCTGGGGGGGTTGGGGGCTGCCCACCCTCTCCCTCCCAACCCGTGGCGTGGCATCCCCCGGACGCCGGCACGGCATCCCTGCACCCCGAGCACCCGGAGCCCCTCGGGAGCCCCCCGGTCAGCACCCAGACCTGGGCAGATCTGCCTTGTCCCTCTGCCCACGCTGCTGGTGGCAGCCAGATCCTAAATAATGGCAGCGTGGGTCATGGAGACACTCGGAGGGGAATAAATGCTTTTTTTCTCTCTCTTTTTTCCCCTCTTGCTCTCTATCACTGCAGCTCAAGGGGGGGCTTTTCACGGGCCAGCACCCCTCCCAGCTTCACCACCCCAACCCCAGCAGCCCCGTGCCGCAGCCCAGGGCCCTCCGCCACCGCCTGCCTTTGCCCGGACGGACAGAGGGGTTGGTGCCGGCTGCGGCGCAGACGGACAGAGAGGGACGGGGGTGCAGCGCTCGGGGGGCTGCATGCACGGACGGGGAAGTGCTGTGCGGCGGGCAGCGACATGCAACCCCCTGCAAGCCGGGCTGGGGGGTCCGTGCTGCGAAGTGGCAGCTCGTGGTGTAGGTGGGGACGGTTCCCTGCCCGCTGCCAGCCGGGAGAAGCGGCCGGGCGGGCACCGCTGCCCGGTCCCGGGGGCCGGCGGCCGAAGCAATATTCACCTTCGCGATCCGGTGGACGAGCGCCTGCTCCCCGGCAGAGACATCGCCGCGGTGCCACGGGTCCTGGGCGCGGGGGAGCTGCGGGTTGAAGGCAACAGAGAGAGGAGGTGAAGACGGGGAAACGGCCCCAGGGAGACGGGAACCGCGCAAAGCGCCGGCGCAGGGGTGAGCAGGGGCGTCAGTTCAGACCCTGGGGTGAGCTCCCGCACCAGGGTACCAGTTCAGACCCCAGGGCCACTGCACGGGGACCTGGGTGTCCTGGTGGACAACAGGGTGACCATGAGCCAGCAGCGTGCCCTGGGTGCCCAGAAGGGCAATGGATCCTGGGGTGCATGAGGAGGAGTGTGGGCAGCAGGGTGAGGAAGGTTCTCCTCCCCCTCTGCTCTGCCCTGGGGAGGCCCCATCTGCAGTGCTGGGGCCAGTGCTGGGCTCCCCAGTTCAAGAAAGATGAGGAGCTACTGGAGAGAGTCCAGCGGAGAGCTGCGAGGATGAGGAGGGGACGGGAGCATCTCTCCTATGAGGAGAGGTTGAGGGAGCTGGGCTTGTTCAACCTGGAGAAGAGAAGGCTGAGAGGGGACCTTCGAAATGCCTCTAAATATCTGCAGGGTGGGGGTCAGGAGGATGAGGCCAGACTCTTTCCAGTGGTGCCCAGCGACAGGACAAGGGGCAACGGGCACAAACGGAAGCAGAGGAAGCTCCAGCTGAACCCGAGGAAGAACTTCTTCCCTCTGAGGGTGCCGGAGCCCTGGCCCAGGCTGCCCAGGGAGGCTGTGGAGTCTCCTTCTCTGGAGATATTCCAGCCCTGCCTGGACGTGGTGCTGTGCCCCCTGCTCTGGGTGACCCTGCTTGGGCAGGGGGTTGGGCTGGGAGACCCCAGAGGGCCCTGCCAACCCCTGCCATGCTGGGATTCTGTGGACTGCATCCCCTGCACATCTGGGCTGTGCTCCCTGCCTGCCCCGCACAGCCCAGGAACGCTGGGATGCTGAGTGCCCGGGGTCCTGCCCCGGCAAGGCACGCTGCGGGCACAGGGCACGGATTTTCTGCATTTAGAAGGAAAACAGCAGCACAGCGAGCGGTCTAACGCCCCTGTCCCACCAGTCTTCACGCCCAGCACGAGCCTTCCCACAACCCCAGGTCCCCATTCCCCCCGGGACGGGCGGTCTGCTGCAGCGATGCAGGGCGCCGGCCGTAGTGGCATTACTTGGGGCAGAGATGGGACAGAGCTGGGACACCCAGCCCCAGACCTCGTCGAGTTTCTGCCCCGGCGGGTGGCTCTCACCGCAGCGGGCTGGGCGCCTGGTTTCGCTCGGTGAAGCCAGAATCACCCCTTCACCAGTGAGATCAGGCACGGAAGCGCAGATCCCCGCGTGATGCGGCAGCTAATCCCTCGGGAGACACAGAGCCCGTTTTTCCTGCAAATAAATCGGCCAAATCCAGCGGCTGGCGGCAAGCGGCGGGAGCTGCGGGAGGAGGGACGGGAGCTGCGGGAGGAGGGACGGGAGCTGCGGGAGGAGGGACGGGAGCTGCTGCAGTGGAGCGGGGCTACGGAAAGCATCCGCTCGGCACGGCCGTCCCGCCGAGCATCCCCGCACCATGCTGCCGGGGACGGCCGGGCTGGGGGCACCACGCAGGCTCCCCCCCCAATCCCCGACCCCTTTCACGATGCCGGTATTGTCCCAGATTTTGGCAGCTCCAGCCCAGAGGAACACGAGAAACCAGCCCGCCGGTAACCGATGGGTGACTGGCAACGCTGCTCGGCCCCGGTCTGGGGGAGCGCGAGGAGCGGGACACGAGGAGGGAGCGCGGCCGGGTCACCCCCTTGCAGCCTTTTGCCACCCCAGGGCTGTTTTATCCAGGCTACCTCCTGCCTCATGCTCAGAGCCCACAACAGCCAGCCCAGGCGTCTCCTCTCCCCAGGATTCACCTCTCCCCGCTCCCCAAACCAGGGCCCCGCAGAGCCCAGCGAGCTGGAGCAGCGGAGCCGGTGACGTGCAGCCACGGTGAGCCCCACGCCAAGGGGGTGCCAGCATCCCTGGGACGCAGCGACTGGGATCTGGGGGTCCTGCTGCTCCCCTCCAGGATGGATTTCCCAGGGGTGGACCCGGGCAGGGGGAGGCAGCTCTGTGCCCTGCCAGATAACTGCTCCTGAGGCGACAGCGTGCACGGCGGGGCGGCTGCGGGCTCTGCTGCTGCAGCAGCGTGAATCAGCATCCAGCGCAAGAGCCGAGCGCGGCCCCGGTGCCGGCAGCAGCATCCTCCGGCAGCGCCATGCGGGGCTGCGGCACAGCCCGGGCTCTGGCAGCGGGGACAGCCCGTCCCTCGCTTTTCACGCTGTGGGGTGCTCCCCGGGCAGCTCTCAGGCAGGGCTTCGGGGGGATTTGTGGCCCCGGGGGGAGCTCCTTGCCCTCTCACACCCCCAGGCCCCGTGCCCTGGCCCAATGCACGTCAGGGGTCCCTGGCATTGCCGCCGCCTCCTGCTCTTCCCTGGTCACAGCAGTTCACAGAATCACAGAATGGTCAGGGTTGGCAGGGACCTCTGTGGGTCACCCAGCCCAACCCCCTGCCCAAGCAGGGTCACCCAGAGCAGGGGGCACAGGACCTTGTCCAGGCGGGGCTGGAATATCTCCAGAGAAGGAGACTCCACAGCCTCCCTGGGCAGCCTGGGCCAGGGCTCCGGCACCCTCAGAGGGAAGAAGTTCTTCCTCGGGTTCAGCTGGAGCTTCCTCTGCTCCAGTTTGTGCCCGTTGCCCCTTGTCCTGTCGCTGGGCGCCACTGGAAAGAGTCTGGCCCCATCCTCCTGACCCCCACCCTGCAGATATTTATGGGCATTTCGAAGGTCCCCTCTGAGCCTTCTCTTCTCCAGGCTGAACAAGCCCAGCTCCCTCAGCCTCTCCTCGTAGGAGAGATGCTCCCTTCCCCTCCTCATCCTCATAGCCCTCCGCTGGACTCTCTCCAGTAGCTCCTCATCTTTCTTGAAGTGGGGAGCCCAGCACTGGACCCAGCACTGCAGATGGGGCCTCCCCAGGGCAGAGCAGAGGGGGAGGAGAACCTCCCTCGCCCTGCTGCCCACACTCCTCCTCATGCACCCCAGGATTCCATTGCCCTTCTGGGCACCCAGGGCACGCTGCTGGCTCATGGTCACCCTGTCGTCCCCCAGCACTCCCAGTCCCTCTCCGCAGAGCTGCTCTCCAGCAGAGAACGACTCCTCCGCACTCAGAATTACCGCTGCGGCACGGACCACGACGAGCAGCTACAGCGCGAAAGGAGCCTCGCGGCACAAGCAAGGGGCAATCCAAGATTAACTCAACACGTTTGAAATGCCAGAAAGGGAAGAGCGGTGAAGCCCTCTGCTTGTCCAGCGACTCGCGGAGGGGTCTGCGGCCGCAGAGGGGCTGCCCCTGCCCCTGCCCTCCCGCGGGACCACGCCAGCCCAGCCCCCACCTCCCCACAGCGCCTGGCACTGCTGCTGGCTCCGGCTCACCGCCGCGGCTGCTCATCGATTCGGGGTTGGGAAAAACACAGGGAGAGGAAATGAAAAGCGCTCAGAGATGAATAACCACGTCCTCGAGCCCGCTGCACGCTCTCCAGCGAGGAAGACAACGGCAGCCGCAAGGCCCAAGAAACACAGCGGGGTGACCAAGAGCAGGTCACTAAAATCTCAAACCTGTCTGATAGATGGGGCTTGGGGCAGGGGTCAGAGCAAAGCCGCAAGGGCAAGCAGAAACGGAGAAATCCTGTAAAGCCACAGGGTGGAAATCCGCCCAGGGCCGGGCAGAGCGCGGGCAGGCTCATTGCTCCCTGCCAGAGGCATCGGGGACGGGGCCAGCAGCTCCCGCACAGCACTGGGGCAAAACCCCCCCCAAAAATGAGCATCGGGAGCCTCGGCAGCGGGAGAGGAAGCCCGGGGGCTCAGAGGACAACAGGCTGCTGGCAGCGACCCTGGTCTGCAGAGCCCAAATCACACCAAGGGTGGATGGGACCCAGCCAGGGCTCATCACCCAGCTGAGAGGCAGCGTGGGGAAGGGATTTCCTCCACCTTCTTCTCGTCTTTGTACAGGGAGGAATATGGGGAACGTCTCGCAGCACAGAGAAGAAACGTGGGAGAATCCCTTCCTTTGTGGGTTGATCCTCACAGAGCCGACGAAAACAGCTCGTGCCCCAGGAGAGGGAACGTGTCCAGGGCCCAGGCTCCGGAGAGACGCTGAGCAGCGACAACTGGCAGCAGCAACGGGCGCTGAGCCCAGCGACGCAAGCGGCCAGTGCTGATCCCCACAGCCAGCGAGTCCCCCTCCTCCCCGTCACCCCGCCGGCACGCACGGTCCCGGCTCCGCAGCGCAGCCCGGGTTTGCAATTATACAGAGATCTTAACGAGCGAGCGCACAGACACCGGGAGCGAGGTCCGGGTGACTCGGGGAGCGCTGGCTTGTCCCCGTGCTGGGGGGACCGGCGGGACCCTGCTCAGCGCAGCACCTCTGCGGCTGCTCACGCTCCCCGGGGACGCTGGTACGGGCCGGGCTCTGACGGATGGACTCACACCAGACCCAGAGACCACGCCACGAACCACCTCCACGTCTTTCAGCATCTTGAAAACCACCCCAAAACGCGGCTTGGGGGACGAACGCTGCCCGTCGCGAGGTCTAACGCTCTCTCCCGGAGCCACCGACAGCAAAACGCCCTGCGGATCTCCCGGCCCGTAGCGGCACTGAAAGGCAGCGCTTTTAAAAACACCACCACGAAACAGTGCTTATCCTGCACAGCAGAACGAGCCTGGGGAACTCACGCTAAATAAAAGTGACGGTCCCTGACCGGGAAACCGCCGACAGCACGAAAAGCGGGTACCCCGCGCGGGGTGGGACGGAGCACAGCAGCCTCTCGCCCCCAGGAATGGAGACCCACATTGTGCCGCAGCCGCTCCGAGCACTTTCCAAGCCTGCTGCGGTCAGCAGGGCTCAGCACCGGGCAGGGCTCAGCGCCGAGCAGGGCTCAGCTCCGGGCAGGGCTCAGCCCCGGGCAGGGCTCAGCTCCGGGCAGGGCTCAGCTCTGGGCAGGGCTCAGCACCGGGCAGGGCTCAGCCCCAGGCAGGGCTCAGGTCCGAGCAGGGCTCAGCCCCGGGCAGGGCTCAGCTCCGAGCAGGGCTCAGCCCCGGGCAGGGCTCAGCTCCGGGCAGGGCTCAGCTCCGAGCAGGGCTCAGCCCCGGGCAGGGCTCAGCTCCGGGCAGGGCTCAGCTCCAAGCAGGGCTCAGCCCCGGGCAGTGCTCCCCATGCCCACACTGGTAACGTCGTTCAGCACCAGCACCCTTGGGCACGGCACTTCCCCGTCCCTGCCAGCACAGGTCGCTCAGCCCCGGCATGTCCCCTGGGCCTGAGAACCCCCACGGTGCCACCGGCCGGGTGACACCCCCGGGGCTCGGGGTGCTCCCGAGCCGCATCCCGGCGGGTCCCCAGCTCCCACTGGCCGCAGAGGGGGTCTCGGGCACTGCCGCCCGCCAGATCACACCACGACAGCAATGCAAAGCCAGATGGGTGGCAGAGCGGTGACAGAGCGGTGACAGAGCACCCCAAGGCTCAGCCCGGCGCCCCAGGGGAGGATTTCCCTAAGAACTGCAGCTCAGCCATCATTTTGGGATCGCTGCCCCACAGAGACGCCTTCTTGCCTCGAATGCGGCCGCTCCCCCCCGCCACGCTGCATCCCCCGGCCATGCCAGCGATGGGCAGACGGGGCTGGGCACGTATCGCTCCTCCTCGCGGCATCCTGCACGGGAAACGGGGCCACGGGACCCCCGGGGAGCCCCCCCCCACCCGCTCAGTGAAGCCTCTGGCAATTCCTCCGCCTGTTCTTCCAGAGGTTTCGCCACCGCGGGCTCTCGCTTCCGAGGCGTCTCTCCTCGCTCAAATCCTGCAGGGTTCAGGAGCTGGCTGCTACGCTGGCCCGAGCTGCCCCACCAGCTCATCCCGTCCCCACGGCGAAAACACCGGCACGGGGCGAGAGCAGGCGGGCTCGTTCGGCAGCCCCAGCCGCAGCCCTCGGCACGCAGCCGCTGCTCTGCCCCGGATTTCTCGCTCGCTGCTTCTTTTGTCGGGGCTCCCATCACCCCGCCCGCCGCCGGATTCTCTCGTTTTCCTTGACGCATCCCGCGTCGGGAGCGCTTTGCAACGGTGGCACCGAGCCCAAGCGCCTAAGAGCGGCTTTGCCGATGCTGCAGAGGGCTTGGGAGAAGCAGCGCCTTCCCTGGGGGTCCCCCCCACCGGGCGGGGGGCGGCCGGGAGGTTTTCAGCCTTCCAGTACCAACAGGATTAAAAGCAGAAAGCAACAGGGGGAGGGAAATGACAGCTTTGTTTTTCCGGGGAATAAAAAGGGCTCCGGAGGAGACCTCCCTGCCTTTCCGACACGGGCTCTGCTTTTCCGTCGCAATAACCACCAGCAAAGTGCCGACATGGCAAAAAACCGGCAACCCAACGCGGGACGGAGCGCTGTGCCCCCAAACAGCGGTAATGCCAGGATCCGTCTGCGTTTGGAAAGGGGCTGGGGTGCAGCTGGGTGGTGGTGGGAAGGAGCAGGATCCAGCAAGCGGGGCCAGCACCAAGTCCGGCCAAGGAGGGGGTCAGCGCTGCCGTGACCGTGGCTGCGCTCCTCTGTCTGCCCCGGGGGACTGCCCGGAGACCGACCCCGGGGGAAATTTGCCAAGGAAAGGGTAAGACCTGAGGCCAGCCTGATGCCCACTTGATTTCGCGCTGCCCAGGCACCTCTCGGGACCAGAGGCCACTTCGCTCCCGCTCGGGGGTTTCCAAGGGAGCGGCGATATCGCCAGCAGCTGGGGAGCCCTGCTGCCTGCTCCCCCCCACTCCCTGCTCCTGCAGCGACGGGCTCAGCCCAAAGCGGGCAGAGCTCCACCTGCACCCCTGCACCTGGACAGAGGGAGATCACAGAATCCCAGCATGGCAGGGGTTGGCAGGGACCTCTGTGGGTCACCCAGCCCAACCCCCTGCCCAAGCAGGGTCACCCACAGCAGGCTGCACAGCACCGCGGCCAGACGGGGCTGGAATATCTCCAGAGAAGGAGACTCCACAGCCTCCCTGGGCAGCCTGGGCCAGGGCTCCGGCACCCTCAGAGGGAAGAAGTTCTTCCTCGGGTTCAGCTGGAGCTTCCTCTGCTTCAGTTTGTGCCCGTTGCCCCTTGTCCTGTCGCTGGGCACCCCTGGAAAGAGTCTGGCCCCGTCCTCCTGACCCCCACCCTGCAGATATTTAGAGGCATTTCTAAGGTCCCCTCGCAGCCTTCTCTTCTCCAGGCTGAACAAGCCCAGCTCCCTCAGCCTCTCCTCGGAGGAGAGATGCTCCCGTCCCCTCCTTATCCTCACAGCCCTGCGCTGGACTCTCTCCAGTAGCTCCTCATCTTTCTGGAACTGGGGAGCCCAGCACTGGACCCGGCACTGCAGATGGGACCTCCCCAGGGCAGGGCAGAGGGGGAGATGCTCCAGTTCACGCCAGAGCAGAGCGCTCGGGGCAAGAGCAGGGACGAAACACGCAGGATGTTTATGCAACACCACCAGAAAAATCAATTTTTCCAAGAGGTGCTGTAACATTAACGAAACGCAGGAGCATCTCCTTTTCTTGTCTTGTTTGTTATAAAGGGCGGAGTTGTCACCCAGAGCTTACAGGAGAACAGACCCCATTCGAACAGCTCGGGTCATGCAGCTCCTCGCTTTTCCAGCTGACCCGGCCGCAGCGCCGAGCGGGGAGGTGGCAGTTCCCAGCCCTTGTTAGGTCAAAAAATCAGGGGCCTGACCAGGGGGACCTGGCTGGTCTCTCCCTGGGGCCTCTGGGGTGGAAGGGAGAAGGGGAAAGAGCTCCGTGCCAACGCCGCAGCAGCAGCCAGGAGAGCAGGAGCAGGATCCCCGGGGTGCAGACCCTTGGCTCGCCCAGCGCTGGGGGGGTTGGCGGGCTGGGGGTGCAGGTGAGCTCACACCCCGCAGCCCACCCTGAGCGGGTGCTGGGGAGCCGAGCTGAGTGGAAAGGAGAGCCCACGCCTTCGGGATGCGCAGGCAAAACCACGGAAGAGAAATCCAGCACAGCGGCCGGCCCCCCCTCGGCACCGCGGCGCGGGGGGAGCAGGTCTGCCGTACCCACCGGTTCCGGAAAGCCGGCGGCCGCGCGGGATCAGCCCCGCATCTCCGCGCCGCCGCAATGGCCTACGTTAACCCCACGCCGCATCTCCCGCCTCGAGGTGCCAGCACAGGCGTTGCCCCTCCTGACCCCCCGCCCTGGAAATGGGGGTTCGCACCTCCTCGCACGGGCCCAGCGCTCCCAGTGCCTGGCGCGGGTGGGAACGCCGGCGAACGCGCCGCAGCGGGTTTCCGTGCGATGAACCGGGCAGCACTGACCTTGCGGGGAGGAGAGGAAAAGGAGCGCCCGGCTCATCAATCAGCGGATGGATCCGCTGCATCCCTCCGGAGACGGGAGCGCTGGGCCGTTAAATAATAAAATCGCAACCGCACCGCAGCGCCGGCAACGCCCCG
The DNA here is from genome assembly GCF_030867145.1 of Opisthocomus hoazin. Classification (NCBI taxonomy): domain Eukaryota; kingdom Metazoa; phylum Chordata; class Aves; order Opisthocomiformes; family Opisthocomidae; genus Opisthocomus; species Opisthocomus hoazin. The sequence continues at coordinate 18,585,372 of NC_134431.1, forward strand.
CGGTGCCGGGAGACGCGTTTGGACGCTGCGCGAGCTGATGTGGGTCCGGTGCATGCGGGGAGGGTCCGGTGCATGCGGGGAGGGTCCGGTGAGCGCACCGCAGCTCTGCTGAGCGCGACGTCTGTCCGGTGCATGGCGTGTGGATGCAGCACGGGTCCGGTGCTTGTGATGCAGGACCGGCGTGCACGGTGTGGGTCCGGGTGCATGCGGTACGGGTCCGGTGAGCGTGACACGGGTCCGGTGAGCGTGACACGGGTCCGGTGAGCGTGACACAGGTCCGGTGAGCGTGACACGGGTCCGGTGAGCGTGACACGGGCCTGGGGCGTGTCGGAGGGGGGGTCTGGTGCATGCAATGCAGACCCGGTGCATGCGTTGCGGGTCTGGCGGGCGTGATGCGTGTGCGGTGCATGCGATGCCGGGGTGCTGCGGGCCCGGTGCGTGACCCGCCCCAAGCTCCCTCTGCCCTGAGGACAACCCCCCCCCCCCCAGCCCCCCCGATGCGGAGAGGCGCTGGCAGCCCCCCCCCCCCGTCTGCAGCCCGAAAGGGCTGAGTCACGCTGCTGCCGGACCCCCCGCAGCCCCCCGGCCCCGCCGCCCCCCGCCCGCCCCGCGCCCCGCTCACCTCCGCGGGGCCCCGCCGATGGCCGGGGCGGAAGCGCCTGGGGGGGGAGGCGGGGGGGGCTCAGCGACCTGCGGGGAAGGGAGAGAGCGGGCGGTGAGCGGCGGCGGAGCGGGGCGCGGGGCGGTGCGGTACCGTGAGGGCCCCCCCCCCCCCCCCTCCGCACCCCCCCGCTCCCCATCACCTGAGCCGGCCTCCATGGGGGGCGGCGGGAGGGAGGGAGGGAGGGATGGAGGCAGGGATGGAGGGATGGAGGCAGGGAGGGATGGAGGCAGGGAGGGAGGGATGAGCCTTGCAGCTGCGTAATTTGCCTCCCTCCTCCGCGCTCTTAAAGCGACGGCGGCGCGGGTGCCCCCCCCCCCCCGGCGGGTTTCCCCCCGTTTCTATGGCAACTCCGCTCTGCCGGGCCGCGGCGCCGCAGAAAAGAGAAGCCGGGGGCTGGGGGTCCCTCCCCGGACCCCCGCAGGAGGAGGAGGAGGAGGAGGAGGAAGGTGGGGGGGGGGACCGGGGCAGCCCCGCGCTGCGGCCCTTGGAGCCCTCCCACCGTCGTAATTTTCATCGACTGATGGCCCAGTCCTGAGGGCGTCTGCACGCCGGATTAATGAGAATTAATCAGAGAATCAGAGAAGGTTTGGGTTGGAAGGGACCTTGAAGCTCATCTGGTTCCACCCCCCCACCATGAGCAGGGACATATTCCACCAGCCCAGGGTGCTCAGAGCTCCATCCAACCTGGCCTTGGACACTGCCAGGGAGGGGGCAGCCACAGCTTCTCTGGGCAGCCTGGGCCAGGGCCTCACCACCCTCATGGGGAAGAATTTCTTCCTAATACCTCATCTAAATCAAAACTTCATAAAGTAAAACAAATTAATGAATGGCGGTCTTTGCCTGGTGTCCATACCTGCGGGTCGGTGCGGGACGGGACCGCAGAGCATCAGCAAAACCGCGGTGCTGCTCCGGGCTGGCGCGTGGAGCGGGTTCGCCCAGTGCCCTCCCCGCTCGCGCGGTGGGGAAGCGTGCTGGTGAGCATGGCGAACGCCTCCAGCCCAGCCTGGTTACCCACCGCGCTACCTACACATTTCCTTCTGCGGCTGTCGAGCTGAACCTTTCCAAATTATTTAATGAGCAGACATCTGGGGCGAGGCCGCTCGGTGCTGAGCGGGAGATGCTGAGCACCTCACTGCGGCCCAGCATGGCGAGAGCGGGGTTTCGGCGCCGGCTCCGCTCCGGGGACCACAGCCGAGAGCGCCCGAGGCCGGTGACAGAGGCCTCTGCCTCGAGAGACAGGCACATATAGCTCTGTTGTGTATATATTACCCTCAGCCAGTTTGCTGATGACACCAAACTGGGAGGAGTGGTGGATACACCAGCAGGCTGTGCTGCCATCCAGCATGACCTGGGCAGGCTGGAGAGGTGGGCAGAGAGGAACCTGATGAGGTTCAACAAGGGCAAGGGCAGGGTCCTGCACCTGGGGAGGAACAACCCCAGGCACCAGCACAGGCTGGGGCTGACCTGCTGGAGAGCAGCTCTGCGGAGAGGGACTGGGAGTGCTGGGGGACGACAGGGTGACCATGAGCCAGCAGCGTGCCCTGGGTGCCAAGAAGGGCAGTGGGATCCTGGGGTGCATCAAGAGGAGTGTGGGCAGCAGGGCGAGGGAGGTTCTCCTCCCCCTCTGCTCTGCCCTGGGGAGGCCCCATCTGCAGTGCTGTGTCCAGTGCTGGGCTCCCCAGTTCAAGAAAGATGAGGAGCTACTGGAGAGAGTCCAGCGGAGGGCTGCGAGGATGAGGAGGGGACGGGAGCATCTCTCCTACGAGGAGAGGCTGAGGGAGCTGGGCTTGTTCAGCCTGGAGAAGAGAAGGCTGAGAGGGGACCTTCGAAATGCCTCTAAATATCTGCAGGGTGGGGGTCAGGAGGACGGGGCCAGACTCTTTCCAGTGGTGCCCAGCGACAGGACAAGGGGCAACGGGCAGAAACTGGAGCAGAGGAAGCTCCAGCTGACGATGAGGAAGAACTTCTTCCCTCTGAGGGTGCCGGAGCCCTGGCCCAGGCTGCCCAGGGAGGCTGTGGAGTCTCCTTCTCTGGAGATATTCCAGCCCCGCCTGGCCGCGGTGCTGTGCAGCACTGTGCTCTGGGTGACCCTGCTTGGGCAGGGGGTTGGGCTGGGGGACCCACAGAGGTCCCTGCCAACCCTGACCATGCTGGGATTCTGTGATAGTCGTGACATCCTGCGTGTACGCATGCACACGTGGACTTACGGCGGGAAACTGTTCACCCATCGGCAAGGCAGGAGCAGAAGCTGCTCCCAGACTGGAGCGGGACACGAGTCCGGCAACTGAGCGCGGCCGGTCAAGATTCAAACCCAAGAAGCCCCCGCCTCGCCCCGCGCACGGGGACGCAGAGCTCGCTGCTCCCCGGCGCTTGCAGGCTCCCTTCGCGGCTCCCCCGCGGCTGCGTCTCTGCGCTGACAAACCTGCTCGGTGAACACGCGCGGGCCGTCTGCCAGGACGGCTCCGGCGAGGCGCGCACCGCGGTCGCTCCGACACACGGGCTGCTCTCCGTGCGTGCACGTACCCCGCCTCTCGTCTGCGCTCACCTCCAGCCTCCTTTGGTTTTCCTCTTTCCCGGAGAATCCGACGCACAGCCGCTCTCCTTGAAAGGAAAATTATGGAGTTGTCGCCTCTGCTGCCACTGGAGCTGCTCCTGCCATGCGGCGGCGGCCGACGCGGCGCGGGCGGCAGCTCTGCCAGGAGACGTGGAGTCATTTCAGATGGCCTTTGGGGGAGAAAACCGGTTTCTCCGTCGCTCCCCAGCCTGCAGAGCTCGGTGGCCCGGGACTCGGCACGGCAGCCCGTCCCGCAGAGCAGGGTGCTCCCGGTGCCGGGGGTCGGGTCAGCTGCGGGAGCAGCGGAGAGGTTTTCGCTCCTCCTCCTGCCACCGGCTCGCTCCAAGACGCCGAGCGTGAGATTTGGAGACCCAAAGCCCTTCCTCAGCCTGGGCCTGTTCCTGGCCCCAGAGCGGAGAAGGAAACGAGCGGCGCTCGTTACCGCCGCGGCCTGGGCTACGCTTGGAGAGTGTCGCTCCTGTTCTCATCAGAAAAGGAAAATACGATTTCTTTTGCAGAAAATGGAAAGGGTTTTGCCAAACAGGGTCACTTTTCCCTCCCTGACACCCAGAAAAGTGCTTCCTTCCAAAACAGCGGGAAAGGCTTCTTCTTGCTTATCTAATCAAATATTCCTACACGGAAAGCAGAAAACCGGCCGACACCAGCCCCACACGCAGCCTGCCCAACCCCCAGCCCAGCCCCTCCCGCCCAGCGCGGGGTCTTGGGTCCCTCGGAGCCTTTCTCCTCCCCTGAACAGACCCCTCTCCATCCCTCCCTGCCTTCCCTAAACCCCGCACCACAGACAAGCGGCGTGCAGGGTGCAGCTGGAAGCACGGGTGACAATGTCATCATCCCTTCCTGATTTTAAGAAACTCACCCAAAACGCCGACCGGGCGAAGGCGAACCCGAAGGACGGCTGAGGCGGCCGCCAGTTTTGGTCCTGCAGAACAAAGGCCAGCGAGCTAAGGAAACATTTTCCTGGGATTTTTATTGATTTCACATTCAGAGCCGGCAGCGTACGCACTGCGCTGTCACGCGCCGGAGCGCGGAACGCACACCACGTCCCGTGCGTCGCAGGTCTGAGGCTACTGGAAAACACCAACTTTACAAAATGACAGTAAAAGGGTAAAAATTTACCCTCAACTGGATAAAAAAAGCAAAGAACTAACAACAGGTTGGTTGAACATCCCTTTTTAAATAGGTCTACACACAAATAAAAGCGTTAGTCTTTAAGGAAACATGCTCCACGAGATGTAAACCGGCAGGATGTCTGGGAATGGGATTTCTTCCCGGAGCTCCCGTGGCTCTGCGAGGGGTGGTGTAACTTCCCTCTGCCCGAGCACGCGGAAGCCATGCTGGAGACAGCAGCTCCCTACACCTTCACACATCAGACAACGAACGTGCTTTGAGAGGAACCATTTCAGGCAGACTAGATGTTTCGATACAGAGAGCTTAACAGGCTTCTCCTGCTGATGGTGTTAGACAATTAACACACACGGGCCCCGTCAAAAACAATTTAAGCTCCAAAGCTGGTAAGAAAGGGTCTTAAAGACTTTCATAAAATCATTCACAATGCAAATCTCTTAGGTTAAATATGTATTTTAGCGATATTTTACTAACAGAATAAGTAACTCCTCACTGTATAAACATATCCCTTAAAAATACCAGCAGTAGTGAACACCTTGGTAACCAGCAGAGAGGCAGCACACCGGCACGAGCCGGCCACGTGCCAGTCCTGGGAAAACAAAATGCAAGAGCTCTGCTCCGCTACCACGGTCTGCAACAGTTTCACTCATTTTTCCAAGAAATCTATTTGCTGAGAAATTTAGAATAAGGTGTATTTTTATTAGCTTATCCGAGCCCGACACGATTTCAGCGAGCGCTGAACATGGGGCCGAGGGTGGCTGTAATGTCGGCAAAGGGAGCGCTCTGGCTGAGCTCGATAACCGACTGCTTCTTCAGAACAAGCAAGAGGTAGAACTTGGCCGCGGCTTCTTTCCGGCTGTTTTTCCGACAGAGCTCCCGTAAACTGAAGGAACGCACGCCTGATCTCTGCAGGTGCTGCGTAAGGGAAAGAAGAGAATCAGTCAGGTCAGCTTCACCGCCACTGAAACCAGATCCCATCAAGTCCAGCAGCGTGCCCTGGGTGCCCAGAAGGGCAGTGGGATCCTGGGGTGCATGAGGAGGAGTGTGGGCAGCAGGGCGAGGGAGGTTCTCCTCCCCCTCTGCTCTGCCCTGGGGAGGCCCCATCTGCAGTGCTGGGGCCAGTGCTGGGCTCCCCAGTTCAAGAGAGATGAGGAGCTACTGGAGAGAGTCCAGGGGAGGGCTGCGAGGATGAGGAGGGGACTGGAGCATCTCTCCTACGAGGAGAGGCTGAGGGAGCTGGGCTTGTTCAGTCTGGAGAAGAGAAGGCTGAGAGGGGACCTTCGAAATGCCTCTAAATATCTGCAGGGTGGGGGTCAGGAGGACGGGGCCAGACTCTTTCCAGTGGTGCCCAGCGACAGGACAAGGGGCAACGGGCACAAACTGAGGCACAGGAAGCTCCAGCTGAACCCGAGGAAGAACTTCCCTCTGAGGGTGCCGGAGCCCTGGCCCAGGCTGCCCAGGGAGGCTGTGGAGTCTCCTTCTCTGGAGATATTCCAGCCCCGCCTGGCCGCGGTGCTGTGCCCCCTGCTCTGGGTGACCCTGCTTGGGCAGGGGGTTGGGCTGGGGAATCCCCAGAGGTCCCTGCCAACCCTGACCATGCTGGGATTCTGTGATTCTGTGACCAGCACTGAGAGCATCAGGGCAGCCTGTGCTGGCTCCTGCTACGGTCCTGTCGATACGGTGTATGATATCATATGGTTCACCAGTTTTACAAGGATTTCTGCGAGAACAGCAGAAGCAGCCTTCCTGAAGCAAAGGCCCCACTCTGGGCTAAATCTCAAGCACCTTGAAAGCACCGGGACATTAAAACCTCTTCAAGAAAATGCTGCCAGCTTTCTTTTTAACACAACCCTCGGTCGTTTCCCCAGCTCTCGTCTCAGAAAGAGCTCAAGCAGATGAATAGCCAAACGGCGGCACCCTGCAGCGCTCAGCTGAGAGCTGGCAGCCCGCAAACAGCTAGGAAGCGGGTTCTGTACAGATACACCAGAGCACACTCATCGAACAAAGGGAGCAAGGGCTCAGCGTCACAGCAAACTCTACTGCATAAGCAATCGTTCAGAAAATTCTAGCGATTCCAGCAGCTGTGGGAGAGGACACCATGGCAGGAAGTCAGAACCCTGGTTTCCTACACAAACACCCGATAAAACACGGCTATATCTGCGCGTGAGAGGCAGCGGTATGATCTACAGCGTGAGCAGGAGATTTTCTGACACGGTCCAACTGAAATCAACACCCAGTTTTGCCACCTAATTACAAAATCCAGCACTGGTACCTGTAAAGTGTTCAATAACTGGAGAGTTCTATTGCTCCACCTTATTTCTTCGCCGTCTTTCCCGTTCCTTGTTAACTCCTTAGGGGAAATAGAACAGAAGGTTAGACAGCAGGTGTAAAACGTCACACACCAGGATGATAAAAACGACGAGAGTTCTAGCCTAACGGAAAATCCAGCTGGAGCCGGGCATTTCGATGGCCATGCTGGGGATGCCTGGGACCTCGGACACCTCAGCAGCCGTACTGGGCTTTTGGAAGCAGAGAAAAGGTTGTGAACTGCGTTCTTCCTGCTACAAAGAGACAGATCAGGTGCAACACCACCTTCAGTGCTGTGGAAGTGGTCCCGGCGAGCCTCGGGGAGGCAGCTTCGCAACAAGATACTGTTCTGCATGACGGAGATTCTGGCAGTACTTGTACTGGTCAGGGGCCAAAAAGGATGTCCAAAAATTTGTCTTTAGATTTGGGGCTTAACCTCTGCAGGCGCCAGGAGAAGGCTGCCCTTGCTGCAGGGTGTCTGAGTCCCCTCACAGCCAGGAAGTTCAGAAACCGTTTCCTTCTTATGGGAAGCCCCATCTCTAAACCAAGAGCTGTCTCCCTCCCAGACTGTAAACTTCGAATGTTGGAGAACATGGATCCCTGACTATTGAACTATAAAGGTTTTGACTGGAAAAATGTGTATTAAAGATGATGTTAATACACTAAAATTCAGCTTCGAGGTCACATACATTTGTTAACTCCGCTTGCTGTGTTTCAGCTTCTTGGCCCAGCGAGTTGTTCGCCAGCGAGGAGCTCTCGGAGAACGCCCTTCCATCGTGCTGTCGGAGCAGAAAGGACGATCAGCAGGCATTACAGTTTATGCATACAGCACAATTCTCAATTACACAATTCTACTCGAAGAATGTATTATAATAAATATTCCCAAGAATTATTTCGTAGTTGCTATTTCTACCACGTCTTTTCTCACACAGGAAAGGACCTTGCTGTAGTATTCACCCTGCAGCTGGATCTACACCTACAGGCTCAGTTCAGGCACAGACCCTACATTTTCTGCTGCTGTTCGGTCCAATTTTGTCATTCTTTTTCAACTTTAATGAGCCTCATATCTAAAGAGGGCCACTTCACGTTAGCCTAAATAAAGATGGCAGAAATAATTTGTCTTTGCTTGAGTATTTCCTCAGTTTGAGACACAAAAGATAATTTTTACCCTTTATAAAGATGATTATCTCTTCAGTACAAAGAGCCTATATTTCATATTAAATTTCCATTTACACTTAGTGATTGGACTGCAATCTATACTGATTAATAGACATTTTAATTAATAGTTCAATTCATGGTAAGAATCTTCCAAAGTGCCTATAAATAAACTTTCATGACGCAAGCTACTTAATGCTCTATCAGCTGTCTCTAGCATACTTTTCAAACATTTATTAGTCATTTCTTAACATGTTTTAAACGGAACCCTAGCATTACATGAAACCAATAAATACATTTAGGTCTCTCAAATTTTTGGAAACTGCTCACTATAGTTTCACCACAGTTATCATCAGTTTCGTTTCTGTTATTCTGTGATGTCAACATAAACGAATCATCTCTAATTTTTCTCTCAGTCTCCAAATGAGCTGACTCCTGCAGGTAACTTGGCTCTTCTACTGCCAGCATCTCTGTATTAATGAAAAAACAAGGTTGAAGAGGAAATTATGGTGAATCGGTGTCCTTAAAAAAAACATTGAAAACAAAAATCACACCCTAGTTAGCAGTCTTTGAGAGTAAGAGCCAGAACGAGTAAATACAGAATAAATATCATCCCCAATAGGACCACGGAAGAAGAAGAACCTTCCGAGAGAGTTCTTCCTTTTCTAAAGGTTGACCTTTATGGACTTGCAGGGGTGGTTTTGTTGATTGACTGCCGAGGCAGACATACAGATTACATTTCCAGCAGAGAAAGAAGTGAGAGCAGATACACCACCTTCTCAGAAGATCCAAAATGGAACATTTTGTCTTGCTTGATATTAACCAAAACGCTATCTTCAAGATACAAATAGACGTTATTTACATGAATTTGGAAATGTGGAGAGCAGTTTGATGAAACTCAGAATAAGTGGGAAGCTTTTTTAAAAAATAACAAAACAAAACGAAATAATCTGCAGTTTGGTAGACAACTAGAGAAACCAAAGGTGAAAACAAAAATACCTCCTTATGCCACAAGGAAGAAAAAAGACTTGCATTTCATTTCTCATCAAAAGAACAAAGAACAGTAAAGTACTTCCAAAAACATAAAACCACTTTTCTTTTTAGTAACAGCTATTTCCTTAACATTGAACTTTTCTGGCCTTTGTTTTGTAGAACACTGCACACAAATACTGTGCACGTGTCTCTCAAACACTATGTAAAATAGAAAATATTTTCAAACAGCTAATTCTGCAACAATAGAATTCAAATATTACCTGTGGTAGCTTGCTCTTTTCTCGTTTCTTCCTTTTCAGACACCTTCTGGATTCCATTTCTTCTCATCTTGAAGCATTTTGCAAACAACTGAAAACAATTATTTTTATTTGTTTGCTTTCTGCATATCATGTCGCGTTATTTGCAGATATCAACCCAAAGGTACGACAATGAGTTGTATGTTAATTACTGCAACCTAGAATTTAGATATTTGAATTCGGTCGTTCTGAAAATGTACAATTTTTTCTTTTTAAAGTAATAACCTTCTGCAGCTTCAGCTGTGGCAGTGAACTCCATGAAGAGGAGGGACCTTTCACAAGGGTGTGTAGTGATAGGACAAGGGGGAACGGCTCCAAACTAACAGAGGGCAGATTTAGATGAGATATTAGGAAGAAATTCTTCACCACGAGGGTGGTGAGGCCCTGGCCCAGGCTGCCCAGAGAAGCTGTAGCTGCCCCCTCCCTGGCAGTGCTCAAGGCCAGGTTGGATGGAGCTCTGAGCAACCTGGGCTGGTGGAAGATGTCCCTGCTCATGGCAGGGGGGGTGGAACAAGATGAGCTTTAAGGTCCCTTCCAACCCAAACCATTCTATGATTCTATGATTCTAAGAAACACCTTAGGAACAGCTTGGATCATTTTTCCTTGAAGCCAGCCAGTAAGGCAGGATGAAAGAAAGAAACACCTGCAGGTCTCTGCGCGTGGATTTCTCTCCCCATGTAGTGGTGTCTGAGTATTTTTCCTCCTCATAAAGCACAAGCTGCAATTCTGCACCTGGACTCTAAGTGGTGAAGCTGTGCTGCTGTAGTGCAGGCCCGGAGCTGTTTGCCTGCAGACCCTGCCTCCCCGCTCTCTCCAAGCTACGCAGCAGAAGAAACCCAGGGCAATGAACGGAAGGCTGCTGCACAGAGTTCACACCGTCTCTTTCCGTACCACCTTGTACACACGTTGATCTCTTCTTTATCTTATCACCAGCCCTAAACTTACAGCTTCTTTGAATAATCTGCCAGATGCTACATGGGGATGCAAGAGGCTTTGATCCTACTTCCACGAAACAAGTACGTCTTTCTTGTGCAGAGAGAGCAGTGAGGTCCACAGGCACAGGAAAGCGTCTGGCCCACCCTCCTAGCTAAACTGGTAGAGTGGCCTCTTGGCCTTCTGAAATGCAGGTCCTGGACTGCTCTCCAGCTGGAAGCTTAACCTCGAGTTCGGAAAGTACAAAACAAACTGGCACCCCATCTTTCCAAAGCCATTAACAATATTATAATAATAATATGCTTGAAGCCTGATGTACCTTTAAAGTAAATGTAGAAGGAAGATGTGGTCTTGTATTGATTACAGAGCAGAAGCAAAACAGAAAATAATAAACCAAAGTAGAAAGTAGAAAAGAAATCGACAGAAACCTAAAAAGTTGTGTAGTAGTGCACGGTCAGTCAGGTGCCAGTATGTGAAATGAGGCACCAGCTCTCCAGCTTCTCTGTCATTTTCTGCTTGTTGTTGGAGTGCTGGAGATTAAAGCCGTGAAGCTCTACACATGGTCTTTCTGATGAAGCAATTAGTGGTGAGTATGCAAATAATCATCAGGTGTCCAACTGAACTGCACTGCAGAACAATACCTTCAGTGATGCTACGCACCTGCTGTTTGCTAGGACTTCACATAAAACCGAGTCTGCAAAATCCCTCACAGTTAGCTCTCAGACGTGCAACAGTCCCATCATCTACACAGCGGCATAAAAACCTACAAGGAATCGATCTTTACCATTTGCAGCTCAGCATGAACCACGGGCTGTGCAGCGTGGGTCAGGAGTTTATCCACGCCTCCCCATTTCTTCCACATCATTGTTTTTTTGGTTGGGGGTGCGAGGTCTAGTGCAGCAAGGATGTCCACGCAGTTGTTAAGCTGCTTGTATATAGCATTGCAGCTGAGTTCCTTGTCTACATCCACAAGCAGCTTCCTCTTTCTTTTATTTTTTTTCCTCTGGGTGACAGCTAAATAGAGCAAGTATTAAAAAAAATGTCTGATGAAGTCTATTCACAGAACACTTCAGCCCAAAAAGCAGCACTGAATCAAACGGACCGGCTGCTGACCTCCTGAAACATCACACAGACTTGAAAATCCAAGTACAGGTGCAGGGGCCATTTCTCCAAATGTTTTCATAAAGTGGACTCTTTGTGTTCTCGTACAGGAAATTCACATCTGTTTAATTACGGAAGACATATGACTATTGTACTAAAGAACCAGGAACATGAGGACTTAATGGGAACACATGATATACCAACAGGACTGAATAACCTATCTTTAATCTGTCAGGAAGTTAATTGTTCCAAGAACTGCTGATGTACTCAACAGGTCTCATTACTTCATAATTACTATCTGTATTTGGCAGTTTAATCCTTTAGCAATTTAATTAAGATGTAGGTAGTAAACACAAAAGAAAGGCATGGATTTGTTCTATAGCCACGACTTCCTGAATATTATTTTGGCAGGCTGAACATTTCCAGTATTCAAAATATGAGTGTCAATATGAGCTTGTTTATTTGCTAACAGCCGCCAACGTGATAGGTGACATTTAGATTTACTCACAGAAGAAATGAAATCTTTTTCTTTTTGGATCTTATTAAAGTTAAAAGTTCACAAAACAAACTTTTACAAAGGCCTGAAATTTTTAAGTTTGTTATTTCACCAATGTGCCACCAGCAATAAAAGTTCTGCAGCTGAAACTTCAGCAACCCTCAAGAACAGGCCGGGCTTGCACTGCTAGCAGAACCACAGAGAAACGGAACTTGATCTGGCAGGTGAAATACACTGTGAGCAGAGATTTGGGCAGATCAGATGAATAACCTGATGCTGGTTTTGTGTAACAGTTACCATAAAATAGAACTCTGACAGCAGGAGCGGCTGAAATCTGAAGTGACGATAACCCGTTTTGGAAATATTTTCACTAACAAGAAGCAAAACAAACCTAGTAACACAAACAGTCAGCAAGAAACTGGTGAGGTTCTGACCTGTGTCATCAACTGGCTCAAGCACAAATCCTTCTTCTTCTTTCGAGAAAAGCACCGTTTCATGTGCCAGATAACTGACTTTCTTCATGGTGGTGTCTGCGCATTTGGACTCAACTAGAAGAAAACCCAGCAAATCAGCCAAATTAAAAAGAAAGTTTACAGGATGGAACAATGTCTCGATCTCGTGACATAGAATGATACCAGAGAAAACAGGTCAGAACTAGAGAAGTACGATTTTGGCTATAATCTCACAACCCCTTTAACCAGTAACAACTGGCACCGTGCTGCTCATGCTGTGCACTGCCTGCTTCCCTCTGCTGACACCGCTGTGACGGGGTGGCGGACCAGACTGAAGAACTGGCCTGGAGCAACGCCCACCTGACCAACACTGTGTAGGGGAAAAAGTGTTTCGTTTCAATACGTGTCCGTGTCCAGCTCCAGGCAACCGCATGGCAGCGTGGCCACCGCTGCCAACACAGGAGGAACAGGTCGTACCAGGCCTAGCGCAAGGAGGGGCAAGTGCTGCTGTTTCCTTTTAAATCTGCTTCAGCTTATTCAATTTTAAAGGAACAGTGCCATGGGAGTATAATGGATTAAGATATGAAAAAAATGCCAGAAACACTTTTCAAAAATTAATTTCATCGACATCAAATCAAAAGAAGACTAACAACACCTTAATGAACTACTAAAGCGTCATTTGTCGCTGAAGTATGAAGCTAGAAATACTCATAGGTAAAATTCAAAGTTACAGCACACCCCTAGTCTGGTTCCTTTCCTCTACAAAAGCGGTATCATGCTGTCTACGCAGCGGGGTGGATCAACAGCGTACCCAACAGGAGAGCACAGAAAAGTGTGTCTAAGCAACGTCGAGTTACAAACCTGCAATCCCTAGGTCAAATGAAATGGTACCTGAAATGGCGGATGAAGCGTATCAGAAAAAAAAAACAAAATAAATGAACAAAGGAAAAAGGCACGGGCTATCATACAAAGCTGAATGTAACTTTGGGCCTTAACGCAGGAACAGAGCGTTCGTGTGAGTGAGGTGGAACGGACACTGCAGACTCACTGGCCATGCTGTTCTCTGGCGGGTCTTGTGACAAAGGACGTTCTTCCTCCATATCAGGCATGTCTTTATCTAGGCCATTTTGCTCATCCCTCAGCAGGATTTCTTCAATACAAAATGCAGGGTTTTAATCATTCTATGCCTTAGCAGTCATGAAATAGCCTGATGCAGCCTAACGTTGCTTATTTCAGGTTAATTATCTGCAAACTAAAAAGCTCAGCTTCCACAGATGGCTGTCAGTGGTACAGCTGTCTTCAACAGCACAGAAAGGAGAACGTTAGTCTTAATTTTGACATTTCCACCTTTCTTTGAAATGTATGATATTGATATTGTTTAAAAGGTATAAAACTATAAACGTTTATGTAAATACTCTAAACCATAAAGATGTAGAAGCTACTTTGCTGCCTTTGTTACTACAACAATAAGGACAAAAATGCCTTCACCTTTGAAAAGTTCAATTAAGTTGGTAAACATTAAGTATAAATTGAATGCCTTTAATTCTAAAAACCCGAACTATATTCTTTAATACAATTTTACTCGGCAATGTCTAAGTGATCATAGATTTAGTGACAAGTAGAAAAAAAGGAAGTACGAAAACAACAGGATATACAGAAATTATGTTTGAAAACAATCACTGTCATGCTGTCTTGTTTGTTTTCCTGTAAGAATAAAAATATTTGGAAAGAAACTAATTCTGTTTATCTGTGGCAAACTCTACCAATCATATCCACAGCTTCCTCCTCGTCTCCAAAACAGTCGTGCTGGAAACAGTAAGCATCTTCACACAGTGCCGACTTGTCGCCGTTCACGCTCGCAGAGTTACAATCAGCCACCAGACTGTTACTGCTCGTTAAGATGCTGCTGTCAAAGAAGCTCTGTTTTCTTACTGCATCTGGCTCTTCATCTGAATAAACACAGAATGTCTGATTCTTCATCTGCATGAATCTTTGAAACACATATTTATCCGTTTCCTAATTTTTTAAATCGTTTTTAAAAGATTTTAAGATATCCCGTACCTCAAATTGAATAGACAATAAACACTTTAAGCTAATTGAGTAAAAAGCAGAAAACGTTGGGTTTGATTCTCAGTCTCCAATATCATATTACTTAGGCAGAGTACTTACACAAAAATTTACATGTAAGACAGTGTGACAGGCCGACCAGCACAAGCAGGAAGCAAATGCACCTTTAATAGTAGCTTTTTTACATGTGGAAAGGACTCAGACTGTACAAAATGTTGCATAAAACACACTTTTCCTTATGGAACATATCTAATTTCTCAACTTCTCTCACCAAAGTTTCTATCACAGAGAAGTATATCGCTTTCGTAATCCTCTGTAAGTGTGATGTCTTCAGCGCTGCTCTGATTCAAGGTAAAATGTTCAGCAACGTCAATGGCACTGATGAAAAAAACATTATACAAAATATAGGGTGAACTGAAACCCACTGACCATTTAGCTGGAATGTGAAAATTTGTTTCTAAACAGTCTTCAATCTTGATGTTTTATCACAGAACCCCAAAAGATAGCTTCTGTTTCCTCTGGCATTCAAACTACCCCAGCTGATCCTCACTTCTGTGGTGAAAGAACTGCTGCTTCCCAAAGCTATTAGCATTCAAGCCATTTAAGGTTTTATTGATAAAATTCTCTGTTTTGAATTTCCTCTAAAAGCTAAAAATAAGCATAGGGAAAACTGGCGCTATATGTTTATTAAAATGGATACCTCTAAGCAAGCAGGCAGCTGCCGCCTTCGCTAGCTGAAGGTCCTGCGCAATCTCCAGTGTAAGGTGTACGGGGAAGACTGAATGTGGAGGAGCCAGAACAGCCCCATAGCTGGGGAGGGGCCCAGGGGGAGGGGAAAGCATTTAGCTAACTCGGCTTTGAAATACTGCCCGCACCTGGAACTCCAGGAGCAAAGGATCTAGATGTATACTCAGAAAGCAAGCCCCTCAAGAAACAGCAGACACATTCATTAAGGATGTGGGACGCACCCATCCTCCTCTCCATATTTCATCATTCTCTACTTTCTTTTGCCAGTAAACTTGGGCTTCTGTGAGTTTGTTCACATCCAAGCCCAGCCATCTACCAGACACTTGTCACATGGAAGGCATCTAATTAGTGTAACGCCATCATCTATAAATCCAACCACACGCGCTCTTTGGGTGGGCAGAAAAGGCACGCTTTTCAGACTTAGCACACTGAGGTACTTGAATAAATAGTATCAGATTACAGCTGTGCTTACAAAATATTAGATACTTACAGACCCCATCCAACCATATTTATGACGAGGTACAGAGAAAGCCGCAGTGGCAGTCTGTTATCCGGGACCTTTGGAGGCATCGGAGCCATCAGAAACATGCCTTGGCCTCCTGCTTTTTATCAGTTTTTCTACATTAATGCTGACTCTCGTCAGAAAAGCCAGAAAAATGTGCTGGCTTTTCATTGGGAGCCAAGCTGACTCCTGCTGATAAAACACCCAGGCCGCAAAGAGCAATGGAGCAGAAATTAAACGCAGTTACACAATGGAACAGTACAACGTTGCGAGGTTCCCAGCCAGAGCTTCAACGCTCTTACAACAGGATTTATACTTCTGTATCTTCTCCTGAGGTCAGCAAGTTGTTTGTGGGCTTTGTTCAGACCATTTAAAATTAGAAAATCCTGAAGTCTAAGTTATTTCATTGTAAAGGTCTGTTGATTAAACAGACTTCGAGGAACTCTACAAAAGCACAACTCCTGTGACTGTATGTAGCCTTGTAAAGCTGACTTGGAATTTAGGAGAATTCAGTTATCAAATAAAACTAATTTCATATGAGTCTTGGTCAGATAATAGCAAGGATATCTTTTGCTTCTGAAAATACTAAAATAATGAATTAAAACTAGGGAAGCATTTACTTTAAATCAGGTAGTGGTGTTTCAAAATCGTGAAATTCTTCAGGCAATGTAATGGACTGATAAGCAGCCTCAATGTTCTCTTCTGGAAGGTCAACAAGTCCTAAAAGAAACAGACAACAGAACACAATAAGTATCAATCAAATAAAAGTAATGCTCTCCCCAGTACATGTAATAAGACTGTAAACCTGTCAGGAAGGCCTGCTGCCATTATAAAATAACAAAAAGGTAAAGCTCAGCCACTTTATCAACAGGACTCCAAAGTGGAATTACAATCCTTCGTTTACAAATACTTCAGAAGCCATATTTTTTACAGACACATACTGAAGAGTCCGGTGCTACAGGTCCTGAAATACTGTAAACACACTGGGTTTAGGAACAGCTACTTTCAGTCCCTGAAAGACTCTCACAGCTGACATTTAGCCTAGAGTCTTCCACACCACTTCACATGAATTACTGCATTTTCTTTTTCTCTCCAGTGCCTGTATAATGCTATCCTCCAGCACTAAATAATTATGAAGCAGACTGCAAATCCTGGGTAATCAGAGAATCCTGGGACAGTTCCGGTGAGCAGGGATTTCTGAAGGTCAGCTAATCCAACCTTCTGCTCAGAACAGGGTTAATTTCTCAGTCAGATCCCTTTTGACTGTTTCTGCTGATGGAGATTCCACTGCATCCCTGGACAGCCCGTTTCAGCCTTTTACCATTTCCACTGAGATTTTTTACCCCGCCTTACATCTAGTTGGAGTCTGCCTTGCCACAGCTGTGACTGTTGTTCTTGTGCTGTGCAGTCCCCTAGAAGCTACTATAGTATCTATTCAAAATAGAAAGTACTCTGTACTTATCTGAAGTGTTTCTTCTGAGTTTTCCAAATATTTACAAACATTAACTAGCTAATCATGTTCGTATCCTTCAGAATAATGTAGCGTAGGTATTGGCTACTCTGCAAACAGACCAGGTCACCAAGCACGTTAAAGCTCCAATAGACTCTGGTGCCCTGGCCTCAGCCTTTTTTTAGACAACAATGTCTCCCCGCTCGGTGCCCGAGCGCGACAAACGCACAGCCCGTTGGAAAAGGAGCCAGACATCTCTGCTCCCTGCTCGCTGCCCGCATGGCTAGAGCTCAAAACACACTGTCAGATCTGGCACTGACACTCTGTTAGACATGTTGTTGGTGCCACCAGAAATTAAAATTAATTATCTAGCAACAGAGGCCAAATGCAGGCTTCTTCTCGTAAGATCACTTCAGATACTGCTGCTTCTCAAGACCTGAAATGGCACTCTGTTAAGCCACACTAAACGCCAGCAGTAGGCACTGGTATGTTCGATTTCCTCTGGGATCAGTAACATGTATTTAACAGAAATAACCAAAATTAACAACTTTTCAAACAAGAGCCATGAAGGACACAGATGGAAAAATGCAGAAATCCGTAGATACCTGGGCGAAAGGCCGTCTTCATTTTTGTCAACGCTTCACTACAGTCTGCCAAGAGGTACTTTGCTTTCCTGTGGTAAATCCTCACAACTCCGAGCAGTAAGTGTCCAGAGGTTCGCAGAGCTACTGTAAACTTCGATTATTTAAAAAAGTTGTTCAGGAGTTACTATTTTTGGCAAAAACAGTAAAACGAAAATATTACACAGCAGTGACAGAGTTCCAGTAACGTACACCAGTACAGAGCTCTACGAAATTCCGCAGGGCTTTGTACTGATATAAAGGGTCGTAAACTGAAATGAATTTTCAGAGCCAGGAACTTCAAGTTGCTCCTGTTCCTAAAAGCTGCCATGCCGAAGTGCGAGTCCTGAACTGACGCTCTTACCACTTCACCTGGAACATCTCCGCTGACGGCCAACGAACAGTGTAACACACCCTGAAAGAGAGCGTAGCTGCGCGCGTCCTAGTGTTTGACACTTTGGTTATTCAAGTGAGCAGACACCATACCAACACCCTTATTTACGCAAATAACTATGCCTTTTTCATGCAAAGTCTTCCCGCACCAAGCGCGCTCGACGTGGTCATGCTGATGCTAGACAGGACAGCGTGCAAGGGAAAGGAGAGGGTACTTAGCTAGTACCTCTTGGAAAACACTTCCAAATAACAACAAGATCATTTTAATAACATTGTTAATCATAACGCACGCAAGACAGACAATGAAATTCGAGCTACCAAATACCAAGCAGGTATTTTCATGGAGAAAATTAAAAAATCTGCTTGCGCCAGCTGAAAGCTCTCGTGAGCCATCGATTAGTTCCTCCCTGTTCCTTCGGATGCAGTCGCGACGGCGAGGCCAAGGACTGAGTCACCGGTCCTTCACTGCCTGCATCTGTGCTTGCTGTGGCACGCAGAGGACTTCAGCCTCCGGGACTGCTCACACAGTCTCTCACAAGCACTGCGTGCGCTTAATTATATATTTAACTGTGTATAATGGGAGACCTGGAAGAAGTCCACTGGAAGTGGAAGGATGGTTACAATACGTCAGAAGTTATTTATTACAAGATCAGCAAAAGTATTCTCCTCCAATGATCTGTGTACAATTTCACAGCAGTTTTTCAGTCCCTTGACTTTGGTTAAGCCGATTTTCCAATCTTTTGGAGACAATTCCCTCCAACGCCAGCATTTCCTGAATTCTGGTGAGCAATACCCGCAGCTGGTACCCAAAGCCTCCAAAGAACGCCCCGTACGACCACTCCGCACCACACCGCTGGGCTCGTGCTGCCTCGTGAGCCGCTCAGACCCACGTGCCCCGATCCCTCGGCCGTCGGTGCCCACAGACGCTCCCCGGAGCTCTGCCAGCGCGCGGAGAAATGCGTTTGAGTATACGGTGGTAACGTTTCCTTACGCTGGACATCAATGTCTGCCACAGGTCTCCGGGAGAAAAACAGCAAGTAATGTATTTATATTAACTGTTGTATAACAGGATGGAGATTTTATCCGAGTGAGAATTTAATTAAATCAGAGTCGGAGTTTACCTCACACCAGTTTCGAAACAGCCACAAACTTGTCCCACTAAGCCAGCCCTCACCACAGCAACAGCCCCGTTCCCCGCAGAAGATGTGCCCCTCTCCCCCAGAATTTACCATCGCGTCGCAGCCTACCTTTGGCGAGATGAGCTTTTCAACCGTAGTCTCTAAATTGCACTCAAATACATGAGCTTTGGTGAGCTTCTTCTCCCAGTGGGCAGCCAGCCATATTTTGGCCAGCGGACCGCGCTTGTTGACGAGCAGATGCATGTAGAACATGGCGCCCGGGCTGAGGGCCGCCGGCCGGCCCCGCTGCCACCTCCCCGGGCGCTTCCCTTCCCGGCGGGAGAAGGGTCCTGGAGTGGGAAGAGGGATTTGGTGGGAGCCTGAGGGGACGGGGGGATTTAGCAAGATCTGAAGGGATGAGGGGACTCAGCCAGGCGCTGAGGGGATGGGGAGGGGGGGGGGGATTTGGCGGGACCCTGAGGGGATGGGGGGATCCAGCCAGGCCCCAGGGGAGAGGGGGGGATTTATCAGGACCTGGGGCAATGGGGGGACCCAGCCAGGTGCTGAGGGGATGAGAGGATTTAGCCGGACCCTGAAGGGACGGGGCGGGGGGATTTGGCGGGACCCTGAGGGGATGGGGGGCACCCAGGCGGGCACCGAGGGGATGAGAGGATTTGGCGGGATCCTGAGGGGATGGCGGGAATTTAGTGGGGCCTGAGGGGATGGAGGACCCAGGCGGGCACCGAGGGGATGAGAGGATTTGGCGGGACCCTGAAGGCACTGGGGGATTTGGCAGGACCCTGAGGGGATGGGGGGTTCAGCAGGACCCTGAGGGGCCAGGGGTGTTGGCAGGACCCTGAGGGGACGGGGGGGGTTGGCAGGACCCTGAGGGGATGGGGGGGTTTGGCGGGACCCTGAGGGGACGGGGGGGGGGGTTCAGCAGGACCCTGAGGGGACAGGGGGATTTGGCAGGACCCTGAGGGGAGAGGGGGATTTGGCGGGACCCTGAGGGGAGAGGGGGATTTGGCGGGACCCTGAGGGGAGAGGGGGATTTGGCGGGACCCTGAGGGGACAGGGGGGAATTTAGTGGGACGTGAGGTGATGGAGGAGCCAGGCAGGCACTGAGGCATTGGGGGGGATTTAGCAGGATCCTGAAGGGCTGCGGGGACCTCACCAGGCGCCTCCCCAGAGGGAGATGTAGTTGGGCCCTGAGGAGATGAGGGAACCTAGCTAGGCATGGGGGGGGGTGTCAGATTTAGCGGGCACTGAGGGGACAAGGGGGGAATTTAGTGTGATCTGAGGGGACGGGGGCACCCAGCCGGGCGCTGAGGGGATTCAGCAGGGCCCGAGGGGCAGTGGCGGGGAGCCAGACCCCGCTCAGGCGCCCGGCGGGGACATTGCTGTCTTTGGCATCCATCTGCAGAGCCCTGCGTGCCTGGCGGGGGATGCCTGGGGACCCTGGGGCACGCATCTCCAGGAGCGCGGCACTGCCCACCTCATCTCGGCTTCCCGTGAACAGAGAGCACCTGCAGCACCCTCCTCCTCCTCCCTTGACATTTTACAAGCCCGCTTGGGAGCCACCACCCCCTCCAAGTCCTGCACAGCTCCGGGCACGCTTGATGAAGTGCGAGGTCCCGCCCGCGGGTCGGGGCAATCCCAAACACAGGCACAGGCTGGGCAGAGAGTGGCTCGAGAGCAGCCCTGAGGAGAAGGACTTGGGGGTGCTGGTGGGTGAGAAGCTCAACATGAGCCAGCAATGTGCGCTGGCAGCCCAGAAAGCCAACGATATCCTGGGCTGCATCCAGAGGGACCTAATACATGCTTATAAATATCTGCAGGGTGGGGGTCAGGAGGACGGGGCCAGACTCTTTCCAGTGGTGCCCAGCGACAGGACAACGGGCAACGGGCACAAACTGGGGCAGAGGAAGCTCCAGCTGAACCCGAGGAAGAACTTCTTCCCTCTGAGGGTGATGGAGCCCTGGCCCAGGCTGCCCAGGGAGGCTGTGGAGTCTCCTTCTCTGGAGATATTCCAGCCCCGCCTGGCCGCGGTGCTGTGCCCCCTGCTCTGGGTGACCCTGCTTGGGCAGGGGGTTGGGCTGGGTGACCCCAGAGGGCCCTGCCAACCCCTACAGCGTGGCCAGCAGGGCGAGGGAGGGGATTCTGCCCCTTTACTCCACTCTCATCAGACCCCACCTGGAGTCCTGCGTCCAGCTCTGGAGCCCCCAACCTAGGAAGGACATGGATGGGTTGAAGCAGGTCCAGAGGAGGCCATGGAGATGATCCGAGGGCTGGAGCACCTCTCCCACGAGGACAGGCTGAGGGAGCTGGGGCTGTTCAGCCTGGAGAAGAGAAGGCTCCAGGGTGATCTTAGAGCAGCTGCCAGTGCCTGGAGGGGCTACAGGAAGGATGGAGAGGGGCTTTGCACAAGATGTGTAGTGACAGGACAAGGGGGAACGGCTCTAAACTAAAAGAGGGCAGATTTAGATGAGATATTAGGAAGAAATTCTTCCCCATGAGGGTGGTGAGGCCCTGGCCCAGGCTGCCCAGAGAAGCTGTGGCTGCCCCCTCCCTGGCAGTGCTCAGGGCCAGGCTGGATGGAGCTCTGAGCACCCTGGGCTGGTGGAAGATGCCCCTGCTCATGGCAGAGGGGCTGGAACCAGATGAGCTTCAAGGTCCCTTCCAACCCAAACTATCCTATGATTCTGTGATTCTATGATAAAATTAAATTGGTGAGGGAAATCCGCAGAAGGAAAAAAAAAAGAGCTTCAGATCTGATCTCTGTGCAGAGTGAGAAGGGGAAAGGTGTGCAGCCCCCACTGAGAGGAAAAGGCAGCGCGGTTGCACACTCACGTGTCAGCAGCCAGAAGAAAATCGGTTTATCAGTCCCTCGCTTCACGCTTCCCATGCTTCGCTTTCTCTGCAGGCGGAGCGCAGCGCGTCTCCGTGCTCCCAAGCGTCAGCTGTTGCCATATCACAAGGCACCTGTGGCTTTCCCCATCTCCCCGGCGGCCTGGTGCTGGCTGTAGATAATTAGATCTTAATTAGCATCAGGAAAGTTTCGAGCCTTTTCCCCGTTTGGCTCTGCAGCTGGTCTGAGTGGAAGGCAGGGCCCTGTCCCTCCGGCTGCCCTCGGGCAGAGCTGGGACATCGCTGTTGCGGAGGGAGAGGGGCTTCTGTGACAAAGCACCCTTGGAGCGATGCATCCCCGATGGGGACCCGGAGGAGCCCCCCGCGAACCCTAAAGCAGGCGTCCGCTGAGCCAGCAACCTGCGAGAGGGAAGCGACCCGCGCCGGTGCCCGCCTGTGCCGGCTCCAGCCCTCGCTGGTGCCAAGGCCGGTGTCCAGCGCCGGGGCGCAGAGCCAGCCCTGCCCGCCTCGCCGCTGGCAGCAGCTTTGCAGGATCAGAAACCCCGCGGGCAGCCGGCCTGGTGCGTGCGTGGGGAGAACCGGGGTGCCACGTCCACGGCACGCGGGGACCAGCAGTACCAGGAGGGGAGGCCGCCATGTGCCGGGCACCTCTGTTCCTCGCACGCTGCTGGATGTCCCCGCCGGTGCGGAGCCAGCTGGCTCCCGCGTTGCCCGGCTGCTTTTTCCCTGACCTCCAAGTCACCTTGAGCCGTGCGGGCTGCGGGTGTTTGCTCTGCCGCGGGATGCGGCGAATGCTAAGGAGGCAGGAAGGAAACCTCACCTCCGCGGCGCGGCTGGATTGGGGTTGGCACTGCCAGCGGGCGCCGGGCAGCCACAGCAGCCGTGCACACCCCGAAAGCGGGCTGTGCCGCACAGGGGTGCGCTGGAGGGGCCCCGAGGGGCAGAGACGCGGCCACAGCCCTCCCGGGTCCCCCCCATTCCTGCTCCCGCTGTCTCCTCTGCTGGCTCAGGGCTCCTGATTGCCATCCCCATTCAGTCATTTTGGCGGAGCAGCAGCACGTCCCCCTCCCCGGCACCCCCGTCCCGCTCCTTCGCCCTGCTCCGTCGCCTCCCTCCCTTCCCTTCCCATTTCTTTCCAAGCCCTCAGTCTCTCCCCTCCGCTCTCCTGCAGACTCATTGTGAATTTTGGCAGTGCTGTCTCTGACCTTGGCTGTCTCCCTCCTCTCTTCGCTCCTGCGCTGGCAGCAGAAATCTTGGCTGTCTCCCTCTCTCCTCCCCTGCCCTCGGTGCCAGCGCCCTGGGGACGGGGTGGCCCTCGCCAGCCCCCAGCCCCACGCTTGGCAGGCCCCGGAGCTGGGCTGGAGCAGGCTCTCGGGCTGCCCACCCCGCACCCTCCAGCCCTTCAAAAGCCCGAGGCTGGCCCCCAGCGCCCACCCAGCGAAGGCAGCGGGACCCCGGGGCAGCCCAGGGAAAGCGGTGATGCGTGCAGGATACGTCCCCCAACCTCACCCGCTGCGGGCACCCTCCCGAGCACGCCTGCGGGTCTGGGGTGCAGGAGCAGCCCCCCAGGCATTGCGGCACCCTGACCCCGTGGCAGAGCACGGCACGGACCCGACCGCTGCATCAGCTGCCGAGCCCCCACCCTCACGGGGGTCCCGGCATCAGCACCCTGGGCACCTCTGGGTGCATCGTCAACCGCGGGGCTTGGGTACCCCAAAATGTGGGACTTGACTGCGGGAGCAGATGGGTGGCTTTGTTTTTCTCCGGGAATCTGGCGATGATGGGGGCACAGGCCCCGGCGCTGCCGTGCTCGCCGCCCAGCCCTGCTCCTGCCCGCCCGTCTGCTCGCGGGGATGAGCGCGCCTGCTCCAGATCCGTCTTTTCCTGCTGATTCGGGACAATCTGTGTCCCGTGACCTACTTGTCTCCGAGCCTCTTCTGCCTTCCCGCAGAGTGGGTTGGTACGAAAGCCTCGCTAAATGTGGTTAACGTGTCAGGATGCACTTACTTACATTTATTTTTAATTCTGCTTCCTTCTCGGCCCACTTCTGGACGCGTCCCCGGGGACGCTGTGCTGGGAAGCCTCTGCGTTTCGACACAGCGTGGCGAGAGGAGACGGGAGCAGCAAGCGGGCGGGTCGCAGCACGCACAACCTCCGCCGCAAACCTGAAAAAGAACAAAATCTGGGGTACCCCTGCCCCAGCAAAGGGCAGTGGGAGACCCCAGCCCAGCCCCCGGCCCTGCGGCAGCTCGGGGACCGGAGGCACCGCGGGTTGGTCCCTTTCCGGGCAGTGCCGCGTGACCCACGAGGGTGCCGGTCAGCATCAGCCGCGACGTGAGCACGGTGCGGGGAACCCGCAAACCCCATTCTGCCGAGCCAAACAAGGAATTAAAATAGGAAACCTTCCCAGGGCGCCTCAGGGGAAAATTAAAAAAATTAAAAAGCAAGAAAATGGCTAAAAATTATCCGGAGGTTAATTTTTAACGGAAACTTCAGAGTTTAATGAGGGAGATGTCCTGGGAAGGCTGCTGTCCCGCATCATCACCCTGCCGAGCAGCAGCGGCACAAGCCAAGCTGGCCCTGCCGGGACCGTTCCACGAACCGGGCGGTCGGAGCCCCCCCGTCCGCGGCCCCACGCAGGACCCTGCCCCAGCACCGTGGGCCGCGTGGAGCCCAGCGCGGCTGCGGGGCTCGCTGCGTGGGGGGACAAGGGTGCAGGGCACAGGGGGGGGCTCAAGGTGCCAGCCACACGTCCCCGCGCTGCAGACACCGGCTGCCATCCAGCGTGACCTGGGCAGGCTGGAAAGGGCAAGGGCAGGGTCCTGCACCTGGGGAGGAACAACCCCAGGCACCAGTACAGGCTGGGGTGGACCTGCTGGAGAGCAGCTCTGCGGAGAGGGACTGGGAGTGCTGGGGGACGACAGGGTGACCAGGAGCCAGCAGCGTGCCCTGGGTGCCCAGAAGGGCAGTGGGATCCTGGGGTGCATGAGGAGGAGTGTGGGCAGCAGGGCGAGGGAGGTTCTCCTCCCCCTCTGCTCTGCCCTGGGGAGGCCCCATCTGCGGTGCTGGGTCCAGTGCTGGGCTCCCCAGGTCAAGAAAGATGAGGAGCTACTGGAGAGAGTCCAGCGGAGGGCTGCGAGGATGAGGAGGGGACGGGAGCATCTCTCCTGCGAGGAGAGGCTGAGGGAGCTGGGCTTGTTCAGCCTGGAGAAGAGAAGGCTGCGAGGGGACCTTCGAAATGCCTCTAAATATCTGCAGGGTGGGGGTCAGGAGGACGGGGCCAGACTCTTTCCAGTGGTGCCCAGCGACAGGACAAGGGGCAACGGGCACAAACTGAAGCCGAGGAAGCTCCAGCTGAACCCGAGGAAGAACTTCTTCCTTCTGAGGGTGACGGAGCCCTGGCCCAGGCTGCCCAGGGAGGCTGTGGAGTCTCCTTCTCTGGAGATATTCCAGCCCCGCCTGGACGCGGTGCTGTGCCCCCTGCTCTGGGTGACCCTGCTTGGGCAGGGGTTGGGCTGGGGGGATCCCCAGAGGTCCCTGCCAACCCTGACCATGCTGGGATTCTGTGGTTCTGTGATCGTTGAGCGCGCTCACAGGCGAGCTGTTGATGACGCCGGAGGCGTGTGAAGGCGCTGAAGGGAGCGGCAACGCGACCGACCGATCTTCCCGGCGGCTTTCGGCAGCCCACCCGCTATCGCTCGGGACTGATGGCCGCAACCCCATCCCCAGGCACGGCTCCAGGCGCGGACATGGCGCACGTCTCGTTAACCGCCGAGCTAAACGCGTGCCGCTGCCAGCAGGCCGCTGCCGGGGCAGGGAGCAGCGGAGCGCGGGCACCAACCGCTCTGTGAAAAACGGATTAAACAGCGCGGGGCGAGGCGGGGGCGAGGGGGTCTCCGTGCCGTGGGACGGCGGTGGGACCACCGGGGCCAGCCCAGCCAGGGGAACGGCCCTGGGCAGCGAGCACGGACCGGAGCATCGCGTGCCTGGCCCGAGCGTGGGCCAAGTCCTGAGCATTTCCTGGGGTGTCCGGGCGCAGGCTCGGCCCCCACAGCGGCTCTTGGCGGGCAGGTGGGGCTGGGGGCTGCAGTCCCAGTGCTCCCAGCGCTGCCCTGGGTCCCCAGCGGGGATGGCCGGTTGTGGGGTGCCCAGCCAGCACCCCGTGGGCTCAGCCCCCGCAGCGGCTCTCGGTGGGCAGGGGGGGCTGGGGGCTGGGGGGTGCAGTCCCAGTGATCCCAGCTCTGCCCTGGGACCCCAGCGGGGACGGCCGGTTGTGGGGTGCCCAGCCAGCACCCCGTGGGCACAGCCCACGTTCTCCCCCCGTGCTGCCCTGCCCTCGCCCCCCGCGCCCCTCCCCACGCAGCCCCCTCCCACCCCCCAGAGGGTCCCGGCGCTGGCGGGGGGGGGGGGCACGGCGGGGTCCCTGTAGCAGGCGGGGCGGGCACAGACGCTGCCGGTGTGCAACCGGGTGTGTGTGTGTGTGTGCGTGTGTGTGTGCGTGTGTGTGCGGCGGCTGCGAGCCCCGCGGCACCGGCCCGGGGAGCCGGGGACGCGGCGGGGGTAGGCAGCTCGGTGCGGGGGACAGGGGGGGGAAGCTCGGTGCGGGGGACCGGGGGGGAGAGGGGGGGGCAGCTCGGTGCGGGGGGCAGCTCGGTGCGGGTATCGGCGGGGCGAGCTGAGCGCGGAGGGAGCGGAGAAGCGGGAGCGGAGCCCGGCGCGGGGAGCGGGGCCCCAGCCCGGTGCGGGGAGCGGCTGGGTGCGGGGAGCGGGGGGGGGGGAGGGGAGAGCCCGGCGGGGGAAGCGGGTCTGGGGGGAGCAGCCCGGCGGGGTCACAAGGACACGGGTCCCCGGGGGGGGTCAGCCCGGTGCGGGGAGGCGGGTTCGCGCGGTGGGAGCCCGGTGCGGGGAGGCAGGCGGCGGGTGCGGGGAAGGGGAGCAGCCCGGGGCGGGTAAGCGGGATCCCGGGGGCGGGGGGGGGGGGAGCAACCCGGTTCGGGGGACCTGGGAGGTGGGCTTGGCAGCCCGGTCCGGGGGGGTCGGCTGCGGGGAGGGGGCACAGCCCAGCCCAGGGACCCGGCCGTGGGGAGGGGCCACATCGCGGTCTGGGGGTTCGGTTGCGGGGAGGGGGAGCATCCCGGTCCGGGGGGTCGTCTCTGGGGAGGGGGGGACAGCCCGGTCCGGGGGGTCGGATGCGGGGAGGGGGAGCATCCCTGTTCGGGGACCCATCTCCGGGGAACGGGAGCATCCCAGTCCGGGGGGGTCGGTTCCGGGGAGGGGGGATACCCGGTCCGGGGAGGCGGGGGGGGCAGGCGGGGAGAGGGGGGGGGGGGTCTCATCCCTCCGCTGAGCTCACCCCGCGCAGGCCGGCGGCGGCTCCATGGCGGCGGAGCGGCGGAGCCCGGGCGAGGCGGCGGCGGCGGCGACGGCGGCGGCGGGGGGAGCGGCGGGGGGGGGGGGGTCCCGGGGCCGGCCCGGGGCTGGCGCTGGCGCTGGGCTGCGCGCTGAGCGGGGCGGCCCTGCTGCTGCTGGCGGGGGCCCTGCCCCGGGCGGCGCGGCCCGACCCGGCGGTACCGGCGCGGCAGATGGAGCGCTTGGAAGCCCGGGCCGCCCGGCTCCGCGCCCGCCTCGACCGCTGCACCGTGGCCGGCTTGGCTTTGCTGGCCCTGGGGGGGCTGCTGCTGGCCGCCCTGCTGCTGGCCACCGCCGCCGCCCGCCGCCGCGCCCGGGCCGCCCGCCGAACCGGCGGGACCTACGGTTCGGTCCGGCTGCGGCTGCGGAGGGTGTCGGCGGAGGGGACGCGGGCGCTGCTGGAGAGCCAGCTCAGCCCCCCGCCCCAGCCCGAAGAGCCGCCGGGCTCCTAGCCCCCGCCGCGTGCCCCGCGGACCCCTCGCCGCGCCCCGACACCAGCCGGTGAGGCTGCGCCCGCCCGGAGGCCTTCGGCCACCTTCCTCACCTCCCCGGACGCTTCTCGGATTGGGGCTCCTGTCCCCCAGCGCCGGAGCGATGCGGCTTTGGGGTGCCCCGCTGCAGGGCACGGCCCCTGCCCGGGCTGCTCCCCACCCTCGGACACCCCGCTCGCCTCCCGGCACCTTCCTCGGGTGGGCTCCTGCCCGCCGGCATCGCGGCAACAGCACCGTCGAGGCAACCGCGGGATTTCGGCGCCGTTTTCACGGCCTGGGCTGGACGCGTGGCCGAGCTCCCCACGGCAGCCGGCTCCTTCCCGGCACCCAGAGCCTCTTCGGGACGGAGCTTCTCCTCTTCTGCCATCAGTGACCTTTTTTAGCAATAGTTTCTCGTAAAACTCTGTGGTGTAGAGTTGGCGTTCGCACCGCTCTGGGCAGAAGAGCAGCGGGCAGCGAGCGCGACCACAGCTCGGGGTCCCCGCCGCCCCCCAGCCCTCGCACCCCCCCAGCCCCGCTCTGGAGAGCGGGCCGAAGGCCGGGACGCGCGCCTGCACCGCGCCGAGCATCCCGCTCCCACCAGCAACCCCGGAACGGCCTCCTCGAAAACCGCGGTGCTCCGTCCAGAGGAGAGGGGACGATTCCCAGCGCCCGGCAGCGACCCGGTTCCTGCGTTCCCGCGTCAGACGGGCAGCGCTGCCGCCGGGGTGCCCGCGCCCCAGCCTTTGTGCTGATGGCGAGGGCCGCGGTCTGCGGCGCGAAGGCAAAATTGCGTCTCGGGAATTAAACGTGAAGCATCGTTAAAGCACAACGTTCTGCGGAAGGAAAAATCGGTGTGAGCAGGATGCCGAGAACGGGAAATCATTTTCCCGTAGGAAAAGGCAGCCCCGCCAAAGGTGGTGTTTGTCATGAACTGCCACCAGTTTTTAATCCATCCCATAAATTACTCACTCCAAATGTTTCCGGGCAGAGACAAATCTCTCCAGACAGCCCGACACGAGAGGAAAGTCATTTTTACCCATGCTGCGATTGTCTGGGTCAGGTTTTGTTTCGGGGATTCCAGCGTCCCCCTCAGAGGCTGGGCACGGCGTCCTCTGCCCGGCGTTTTCTTTTCCCTCCTGTCGCTGCGAAGGGCCACACGTCCCTCTCCCCGTCACCACGTCACCCGTCCACGCTCCGTATTTATTGTAGGATCCCAGGAAACAACCTCGAACGGCCTCGCGCCCGCAGCCGTGGCACCTTCCCCTGGGGTTAAACCACGCTTGGTGCTGGTGGGTGGGCTGGAGCCCCCAGAAGCCCCCCCGTGCCCCGGAGACGCAGCGAATCCAGCCCGACGGGAGAGCGTTTCACCCCTCAGTGCCATTTCTGGGTCCAGTTTCCTCGGGGAGAAGCCGGTTTTGCCGGAGGAGGCGGGAGGCGCGGGACGGGCGTTGGGGAGGAGCGGGCGGCGGCACCGTGCCCAGCGCCGAGGGGAAGGGTCACGCTGAAGGCGGCAGCGAGGGCAGCGCAGCGGGCAGCGGGCACCACCCCCGGCCCCGCTGCCTCCTGCGAAGCCAGCGACAGCAGCCGCTGCCTCGTGCTTCGCCCGGCTGCGCCGTGAGCAGTCGCCCCGACGCCACGGGGATGGGCACCATGGCCTCAGCGAGAGGCACCGGGCTGGGCACGAGGCTGGGTCCCCCCGGCAATGCCACTGCCGCCGGGCCACGGAGTCCAGTGCCAGGGCAGGCACCGCGGCCTCGTCCCGTCGCCCCGCACACAGCTCTCCAGTCCCCCCGCTCCGGGGCTTTGGGGGTGTCCCCGCTCGCACCGGGGGTGAGCAAGGAGGGAACAGCCCCCACGCCTCGCTCAGCCCCGTAGAACGGGGGCTGCTTTGTTCTCCCGCCCACGCAACGGGCACCGGTTCCTCCTCACGCCGTGCACCCCAAGCATCGTCTGCGGGGTAATTAGCGGCGCCGGGGGCTCTGCCGCTGGGAGCGCGCGGGGCAGGTGCCGCTGGGCTGGGCGGGCTGGCAGATGGCCTGAAGGACTCTCGGGGGAGCCGAAGCCATTACCAATAATCCAGCGCCTTTCTTCGAACGGGAGGTGCCATGGGAGGAGGGAGGGCTGTGCCTGTGCCAAGACCGCACACGCCAGCCCCGTAAAATTAACTCGAGGTGCGTGGCTCGACGTGCTCCCTTGCATGTTAACGCCTCCCATCGCTTCCGCTCGCAGCAGCCGGGACGGGGACGGGGACGCGCGGCCGGGGGCTTCGACCATCCCTGCTGCTGGTGGGAGACGCGGCCCTTGCAGCCGCCGCGCTCGGCGTGGCACGAGTCCATGGCAGGGACCGCGGCCCCCAAACCGTGCTCGGGGAAAGGGGGCTTGAGCCGTGAGCCCTGCGGACGGAGCGAGGGACGCGCTCGGGATCGCTGGTCTCCAGCAGCCACCTCTGCCACGCTGCGGGCAGCTCCGCAGCCGCCCTTCGGTGTGAGCTGAGCCAGCCGCGGGCACCGTCGCCTGTTCCCACCGTCCCCCGACCCGGAGAGGAGGACCCTCGCCTCCTGTTCCCCGTCCTCTGCGGAGAGCGGGTGGCACAGCGCGGGGAGCCCGGGGCTCAGGCCCGCAGCGGGCACGGCTCAGCGCCGGGCGCTCGCCCGCTTTGAAACCCCTCTCCTTCCCCACCTGCCGCCCCAGCTGCGCAGCGCTGCGAACCCGCCGGGCCCGAGCGCTGCAGACAAAAGATTTGTTTATCGGGGCCACGCAGCCTCTCCCGGCGCTGGCTCGCTTTAATTAGCCCCATCAAAGCCGGCTGCGCCTCTCCCTCCTGAAAGGTTGCAGAACATGATTAATTCAGGCGCAGAAAGCGGCCGCCCCCCGCAGCGAGGGGCCCCTCCGATAAGGCTGAAGCCGTTCCTCTCCCCAAGCACCCCACGTCTCTCAACCCCACGCAGCGAGGCTGGGGGGGGGAGCTCCTTTCCCCCGGGGAAAAGTTGCGGATGGGCTCGGGCTACCCTGGGAGCCGGAGGGGACAAGCGGGAGCGATGGCCTCGCCGGGCGCTGGGTCCCTGTCCCCATCCCACCCAAGCTGCGAGCGCAGTCGCTGCCTGCTCCGGTTACGGGCATCGCCCGCGGCCCCGTCTGTGGGTCTGCGGGTGGGACGGTCCCCCCAAAGCCCCAGGGATGTGCGGTGGGGATGGCACAGCCCGGCCGGGCCTGGGCTCACCCCAGCTCCCGCCGACATGGGGGTCCACACCGGAGACGCAGGGGGTGCTCCAGCTGCCCCCAGCGCTGAATTTCCGCGGCCGGTCCTGCCCGCTCCCACCCGTGCGCAGCCCAGGGTCGCACACGCTGCAGCTCGGCCTCATCAGCTGCGTTTGTAAGAAAAGGGGGTTTGAAAGGAAAAAAAGCCTTTGAGGAAAAGAGATGGATGGGGGGATCGCTTCCCCCTTTTTATTCACGCCAGCAGGGCTGCGTGCAGCGTACCGACGGCGTTCGATACCCCGGAGAGCCAATTACCGCCCGGCGCGCAGCCAGAGCCGAGGCTGGGCTGTTCTCCACTTCGTTTTCTTCGTACGGTCCCATCGTCTGGGAAAAGCACTGCTGCTCAGGGGAAGGCACAAAGCGGGTTCCCAGCGCGAATCCTCCGCCTCGGGGAGGGCAGGCGCAGCCTGGGCAGAGCTCCGGGGCTTCCCTTCTCACGGGGGGGCTGCGGCTGGGGGCTGCTGCCCGCAAGCAGCACCACCACACCGGCCTCAGGTTTTAATTTCAGTCTCAGAATCACAGAATCACAGAATCACAGAATAGTAGGGGTTGGAAGGGACCTCTGTGGGTCATCTAGTCCAACCCCCCTGCCGGAGCAGGGTCACCCAGAGCAGGCTGCACAGGACCTTGTCCAGGCGGGTCTTGAATATCTCCAGAGAAGGAGACTCCACAGCCTCCCTGGGCAGCCTGTTCCAGTGCTCCGTCACCCTCAGAGGGAAGAAGTTCCTCCTCATGTTCAGACGGAACTTCCTGTGCCTCAGTTTGTGCCCATTACCCCTTGTCCTGTCACTGGGCACCACTGAAAAGAGCTTGGCCCCATCCTCCTGACACCCACCCTTCAGATATTTGTAGGCATTTATAAGGTCCCCTCGCAGCCTTCTCTTCTCCAGGCTGAACAAGCCCAGTTCCCTCAACCTCTCCTCGTAGTGGAGATGCTCCAGTCCCCTCACCATCCTCGTAGCCCTCCACTGGACTCTCTCCAGTAGCTCTTCATCCTTCTTGAACTGGGGAGCCCAGAACTGGACACAGTACTCCAGATGAGGCCTCACCAGGGCAGTGTAGAGGGGAAGGAGAACCTCCCTTGTCCTGCTGGCCACACTCTTCTTGATGCACCCCAGGATCCTATTGGCCTTCTTGGCAGCCAGGGCACACTGCTGGCTCATAGTTAACCTGTCGTCCCCCAGCACTCCCAGTCCCTCTCCGCAGAGCTGCTCTCCAGCAGGTCCACCCCAAGCCTGTACTGGTGCATGAGGTTGTTCCTCCCCAGGTGCAGGACCCTGCACTTGCCCTTGTTGAACCTCATCAGGTTCCTCTCTGCCCAGCTTTCCAGCCTATCCAGGTCACGCTGAATGGCAGCACAGCCTTCCGGTGTATCTACCACACCTCCCAGTTTGGTGTCGTCAGCAAACTTGCTGAGGGTACATTCTAACTCTTCATCCAGGTCGTTGATGAAGAAGTTAAACAAGACTGGGCCCAGTACTGACCCCTGAGGGACACCACTTGTCACCAGCCTCCAACTAGACTCAGCGCCGCTGATGACAACCCTCTGAGTTCTGCCATTCAGCCAGTTCTCTATCCACTTCACCAATGTCCTTCCAAGCAATCAAACGTGAGAAGAAAAATAATAGCATGAACCCCTGACAGGACAGAGGGGCTGCAGCCCCCAAATCACCCGACTGGGGGGGAGCTGCGGGGAGGGGGTTTCCAGAAAGAGCTCAGGAGACTGAGCCCCGCAGACCCCCCCCATCCTCCCCGAGGGGTCTGGCAGAGCTCAGCCAGGCAGAGCCGCGCCAGCCTCACGCAACAGGACTGGTGGGAGGGAAACGCGTTCCTACAAACCCCTTCCGCAAAGCGAATCCCGGAGCCGAGCGAGCCCCCACGCGCAGCCCCCGCCGGGCTCAGCTCTGCCGTGCCTGGGGCTGGGAGGTCGCGGGGGGACTGAGCAACCCCCCCTCCTGTCCCAGTCCCACGCACTGCCCGGCAGGGAGCCCTCGCCACGCTGCACCCCGGGAATGAAAAAACACCGCTGAGGGGGAGAGAGGGGGCAAGGGGGGGACAGGAACTCAGCACCTCTCTCCCCTCCTGCACGCTACCGGCTCTGCTGCCAGTGCTCTGTGAAGCCAGTGGGCACGGCCACGCTGGTCTCGGCCGCTGCCGGGGTCTGCCCACGGAGACCCTGCGGTGCGGGCCCCCTACCCTCGCTGGGATGAAGAGCAGGGGGGCAAACCCCTCTGCATGGGGAGCCTGCTCCGGCTGCTGCCTTCAACCGGGCTCCTGCAGCTCCCAGCAGGGCAGCGGCCGGACGCCAGCTCCCTCCCGGGCACCGAACGCCGGGGTGACCCCAGCATGGTGGCAATGCCACCCCAGGGACGCAGCCGGGCCGTTCTCGGGGCGCCGCACCCCACGCTGCCCGCTCGCACGGGGCAGGAGCGCTTCAGGGGGCGAACGGGCAGGCGCCCCGAGAGGAGCACGGAAAGAAACGGACCTACTGCCTCCTGTCCCGCACACCGGGAAACCTTTATAGCTGGGCTGAGACACGGGAACGCGGCCCCGAGCGGGGAGAAGAAAAACGCCGCTGGAAAGATCGAAGCCCACCAAATCGGGAGCGGAGAGGGGAAACGGCTCCTGCTTCCCAGGACACTGCCCTGGCCGCAGGCGTGAGCGGGCACACGGTGACTCCTCACATGAACATGTCGTCATAGCCCGGAGGGGGAAGGTGGTCGGGGTCCGGCCTGGAAAGAAACACAGAGCAGAGTCAAACCAGGAGTGAGAGCTCAGTCCTGCAGCAACAGGGATGAGCAGCTCTCCAGGGAGAGCAGCCCCAGCCGAGGACCTACCCAGATCTGCCAGCTCCTAAGGGGCCGAAGGGGTCGAATCTGGCGCCCGGGGGAACGGCTCCCGGGGGAAGCCGGCCTGGGATGCCCGATGATGGGTCGATGCCGGGCTGCGGGCAGCCAGAGCGCAGAGGATCCACGATCATTCCCCCACTCCGACCTCTGGGGAGAGGAAAGGCAGAGAAGGAGATGAAATCGGCGCCGGTGAGAGAAGCGAAGCGCGTCCCTGTGCCAGACCTCCGCTGCAGGAACGCCGAGCATGGGAACGCGGGGTTAAACCAACACACAGCAGCCCCCAACCCACCACAACACAAACTGAAGCAGAGGAACAAACTGAAGCAAATATCTGCAGGGTCGGGGTCAGGAGGACGGGGCCAGACTCTTCCCAGTGGTGCCCAGCGACAGGACAAGGGGCAATGGGCACAAACTGGAGCAGAGGAAGCTCCAGCTGAACCCGACGAAGAACTTCTTCCCTCTGAGGGTGCCGGAGCCCTGGCCCAGGCTGCCCAGGGAGGCTGTGGAGTCTCCTTCTCTGGAGATATTCCAGCCCCGCCTGGCCGCGGTGCTGTGCAGCCTGCTCTGGGTGACCCTGCTTGGGCAGGGGGTTGGGCTGGGTGACCCCAGAGGTCCCTGCCAACCCTGAACACTCTGTGATTCTGTGATTCTGTGAACACGGGCCAGGACGAGCCAGCGAGGCGAGCCCGCGGCAGCAGACAGAGAGCCCTTCGTGTCTGTACATGTAAGAGTGCTGGGGCGCATCCGACCCTTGTCCCACGGAGGCTGCTGTCTGTGCTGGGAGGGGACCCGAATGTGTCCTGCCCTGCCCCTGCCTGGGGTCTTCGCACCCCTGCTGACCTGCCCACGCTATGCCACGTCACGAGGCCGGGGCAGGATGCGAACCGCGGCTCATCCTCACGCTGCGGCGGGAGCCTTACTGCCGCAGAGCGCGTGCCCAAGCCCGGGCACCGGCAAGCACCCGGGTCCGGGGCACCGCTGGGGACACCCCAAAGCCCCACCGGAGACGTGCACAGGGAAACAACGGCCCTCGCTGCCTGCCTTCCCCAGAGCCAGCACCCAGAGAGCCCCTGGGAGCAGCGCAGGGGCAGCTTCCCTCTTCCCCCGGTTCCTGCCAGGACCCGTTCAGGGCACCAGCGACGGCTGCTGGGTCCCGGTGGGATGGCGACCCCCCCGGGGGGGACGCCCACCCTGCTCTCTGCTCTCCCGGGCGAGCAGCCCCCAGCCCTGTGCAGCAAGAGCTCGCCGGGCTCTCCGAGGGGCTGCCTGGAAGCCATGCACTGGCCGCGGCGGCTCCTCGGAGCCACCCCACGCTGCCAGCGCTGCTCCTCACGGTCGGCTTTGTGCACACCCGGCCGGGGCCTCTGGACACCGCTGCCATCGCACCAGTCATTAACAACGCCGCTAACGAGCTCCACTACGCCCGGGCGGCTGCCCAAAGCGCCCGGGGACAGCCAGGCCCCACCAGCACGGGCCTGGGAGGCCGGGTCGCCGGCCCCGGCACTGGCAGGTGTCAGAGCACAAATCTGCTTCCATTTACAACTTTTTTTTTGTCATTTACGGAAAAACTTCTGAGGAAGGGCTGGGGGTGGCGAGAGAAACAGGGTCCCCCCCCGCCCTGAGCTGAACCCCCTCTCCTCGTGCCACCAGGTCTCCTCCCAGCCAGCCAGGCTCCCGGCCTCTCCCTCCAGCCGGGCAGGGCGTTTTTAGCTGACCCGCGGAGAACCGAGTCTTGCAAGAGGGGAAAAAATGCGATCCCCACAGGAGAGCGGTTCCAGAGAGGGCTCCCCTGGGCCGCAGGATGCTCTGCAGCGAGTCCAAGAGCTGGTTTTTGTCAGACTACGTGCTTTTCACTGCAATGGGAGATGACAGGTTCTCCTCGCCTGACCAACCCAAAGACTGAGAGATGTATCTGTGAAGATC
Source organism: Opisthocomus hoazin (assembly GCF_030867145.1). Classification (NCBI taxonomy): domain Eukaryota; kingdom Metazoa; phylum Chordata; class Aves; order Opisthocomiformes; family Opisthocomidae; genus Opisthocomus; species Opisthocomus hoazin. Next base: position 18,621,146 of record NC_134431.1, read on the forward strand.
AGTCCCCCAGACACCCCTCCTCCTCCTCCTCCTCCCCAGGCTTCCTCCCAAGCGCCTCAGCCAGCCGGGAGGCTCGCAACCAGGACTCGGGAATGTGTGGACTCGGCTTTAAGCCTCCCCTTCTCCAGACTGCTGGGCTGTAGACGCAGCAGCTGGTAACATTTTAAATTAGAGGCTTTCAGTCACTTAACAACGTATTCAGCTTTGATTTACTGAAGGAATTACCGCATGTTAAATGAATACAAGCTGATTATTAAGCAGGCGCAGATTGAAACCTATCATCTATGCAAGAGACGGGATCTTGTTACGATATTAGAACCATATTGAGGTCTAGCAACTGTCAACCGGTCCCTCGCAGTTCGCACCGAGCGACTGTCCCATCGCCGTCTGCGCTCGGACACGTCGCTGGACGCCCGAGCCAGGCGACTGCAGCTGCTCCCCAGCCACCCCGCACCCCCCAAGCGCCGAGCCGGCGACGCTCTCCCACCCGTACTCACCCAAAAGGGTCCAGGTCTTCACCACCGACAGCGAAGGGGCTCAGGGGGGAAGGCCTGAAACACAGCACACAGCGAGACGCTCAGCGCAGGGGCCACGGGCTGCGTGGAGCGGGCAGGGCGGCGTGGCTGCCAGCGCCGTGCTCGTGGGTGCTCTCCCACGGCAGCACCCACGGGGCCCTGTGCGAGCGGGCTGGCAGCGGGAGCCGTGCCTGGACACCGGTGTGCGTGGCAGGCGGGTGGGAAGCCTGCTGAGATGAAGGGGGCCCTGCTGTTGCCACTGCTCCGGGCTGGAGCTGTCTGCGGACGCCGGGAGTTTCCATGCCAGGGGCTAGGCCAGGCTCTCCAGCACGTCCCAGCCAGAGACAAAATGACAGTCCCGCTTCCAGGAGCACGAGGACAGCGGGGCGGCGAGCCTGCAGCCAGCCGTCACGTCTCCGTGCCAACAGCACGGTTTCAGAGCCGTGCCCAGCTCCAGCCTGTCCACCCAGGCCCCCCCAAGGAGCACCCCGCACCCTGAGCGGCCCCGAGCCCCGGCACTGGGGTTCAAGAAGCAAGAGGTGACACACGAGGCAGGGGCCACATCCCCAAGAGATGGCAGAGCCACCACGGTGTCCCTGACCCCCAGGTAAAGGGGATTAGAGCTTGGGGGGGGGAGCAGGAGGGGAGCCCACCGCCACGTACGAGGACGAAGGGGCCAGGGAGGGATGGCGAGGCGGGTGCCGTGCGTCCCCTCTCCCAGCTTTGCCAGCAAAGGCTTTGGAAGAGAAATGGGGGTCAGGAGAGCAAGGAGAGGTCTCTGTCCCCCCCACCTCCTGGGCCTGGCCCCAAGCCCTGGCTGGGGGACCGCTGGGGCCGGCAGAGCGGGGACAGCATGGGGAGGACAGTGCCGTCACGCAGCCGAGCGGCCTCGGGGAGGGACACGGGCGCGCTGGGTGTCAGATCAGGCCCTGGGCTCTGGCAGAGCCGCGGGGTCTGTGCTGGCAGCAGAGGGGTGCAGAGCTCTGCCTTCACTCGGCGCAGAGCCGGGGCTGCCTCAGAGCCTCCTGCGCTCCACAGCGCAGGGCCTCCCTCCGGCCAGCCCTCACCTTCCCCCCACCCCTGCACGCTGCCCTCTCCCCCCTGGGTCCGTAGGTGCCACGCCAAGGGAGGTGACAGCACCACACAGCTCCAGAACAGGCCACCCCTCAGCGGGCAACTCCGACCCAACCCAAGCGCGCGGCCAGCGAGGCTGAGACTGGGTGGGGAGGGTTTGGATCCCCTTTGCTCCCCGTCCCCACGTGTGCGAGATGGGGACCAGAAGGGACGTTCGGAGAGCTGTGCCAGGACCACGTCCCTCCCCGCGGAGAACCGCCACCAGCCACCCACTCCTCGCTCACCAGGAGGGTGCTCTCGTGCCGGCCGGCTGCCGGGGAGGGACCCTGAGGGGGTCGTAATCCCGAGGCAGGTCCGGATCCTTCTTCTCAGCCTCAGGCTCCTTTTTGGGCTTTTCGGCGGGTGCCTCGAGGGGAGCGATGATGCCCGAAGCAATCCTCGTCCTCAGCTCCTCGGTGTTCTTGTACACCCTGCGGGGAGGAGGTGAGGTGGGTGGGCTGGGCAGGCCACGGCGCCCGGGTGCAAGTACTGTGTCCAGTGCTGGGCTCCCCAGTTCAAGAAAGATGAAGAGCTACTGGAGAGAGTCCAGCGGAGGGCTACGAGGATGAGGAGGGGACTGGAGCATCTCCCCTACGAGGAGAGGTTGAGGGAACTGGGCTTGTTCAGCCTGAAGAAGAGAAGGCTGCGAGGTGACCTTATAAATGCCTACAAATATCTGAAGGGTGGGGGTCAGGAGGATGGGGCCAAGCTCTTTCCAGTGGTGCCCAGTGACAGGACAAGGGGCAATGGGCACAAACTGGAGCAGAGGAAGCTCCAGCTGAACCCGAGGAAGAACTTCTTCCCTCTGAGGGTGACGGAGCCCTGGCCCAGGCTGCCCAGGGAGGCTGTGGAGTCTCCTTCTCTGGAGATATTCAAGACCCACCTGGACAAGGTCCTGTGCAGCCTGCTGTAGGTGACCCTGCTTCGGCAGAGGGGTTGGACTGGGTGACCCACAGAGGTCCCTTCCAACCCCTACTATTCTGTGATTCTGTGATTCTGTGAGGTGCTGGACAGGCCGGGAGACGGGTGGCGAGGGAACGCACGTGCCCAAAGCACCCCTGGCACGAAGCGTGTCCCCGGCCGGCAGCACGGAGAGGACAGACAGGGCTAACAGCACCCAGTGCCACCAAAACCCCGTTTGAGAGGGAAGAGGTGCCACCCAGACCAGGGGACACCCTTGTGCTGCGGCCACGACCCGACCAGTTCTGCACTGGAGCAAACCCTGGCTCGTGGCACCGGCCTTTCGCACGGCCGCAGGGTGTCTGGGCCACGGCACCACTGGGCAGCGTCCACCCAGCACAGCCAGGCCGGCAGCGCTCTGGAAATACAAGCACCGGGCTGGCCCAGCCCGTGCCCAGGCGGGGTGGCTCTCCCCGGGGCTCCGACCCAGGGTCCCCCACCCCCTAAACCCCCCTCGCCAGCCAGCGGTGCAGGGGAGGGGGCTCTGGCTCTGTTTCTGGCCTGCGCTGGGTTTGTTCTGGGGAGCAGAGTCCTCCAGGCTCCTCTGAACCCGGTCGCTGCCCCCACGGCCTCCCTCCCCACGCCGGCGGGACGCTTTCTCCCGCAGAAAATGCCAGGAAACGGAGGTTACTTGTGGAAATCATCCAGGTGCTCTGCGTTGATGTAGTCGGCCACCGCCAAGGTCACATCTGCCACCCTCTGAGAACTGCGATCCTGGCAAAAGAGAGGTGAAACACGGACTCAGCGGCCCGGCAGAGCTGGGAAGGAGGGAAGGAGCGGGCACAACCACGGCCAGGGACTCGGGAGACAAGGAACGGGCTCGGCCGCTTCCTGCCACGTCCCTGCGCTGTGCCCGAATCCCCAGGAGCAAAGCAACTCCAGCGTGCGGCAAGGCGCTCTCTGCCCACTCCCCCAGTCCGGGCTGCAAAGGGTGAAAGATGGAGCAGAACCACCCTGGGCAGCTGCTTCTGGGGGCAGGAGATGAGATCTGGAGGCAGATTCCAAGCTGGGAAAGGGACACAAAAGGGGCAGCTCCTGGGCCAGAGCGCGCAAGGCAAACCGCACCGCTGCCCCAACGCAGCCGGTGTCCGGCCAGCTCCGCGCTGGGCCACATCTGCTGCTGCGCGGGCAGGTCGGCAGCCCCTGCCACCCCCGGGCTCTGCTGCACCCCGAGGGACAAACACCGCTGCCAGGCAGAGCACACAACGGCAAAAATTTAAGAAATGGGCCTGGCTGCTCTTGGCACGTCTTGGGCGGCAGCAGCCACTGCTCCCGGAGGACCCCAAACCCGCGGGGAGCAGCGCGGGTGCTCACAGAATCACAGAATCACAGAATAGTAGGGGTTGGAAGGGACCTCTGTGGGTCATCTAGTCCAACCCCCCCGCCGAAGCAGGGTCACCTACAGCAGGCTGCACAGGACCTTGTCCAGGCGGGTCTTGAATATCTCCAGAGAAGGAGACTCCACAACCTCCCTGGGCAGCCTGTTCCAGGGCTCCGTCACCCTCAGAGGGAAGAAGTTCTTCCTCATGTTCAGCTGGAGCTTCCTGTGCCTCAGTTTGTGCCCATTACCCCTTGTCCTGTCGCTGGGCACCACTGAAAAGAGCTTGGCCCCATCCTCCTGACACCCACCCTGCAGATATTTGTAGGCATTTATAAGGTCCCCTCGCAGCCTTCTCTTTTTCAGGCTGAACAAGCCCAGCTCCCTCAACCTCTCCTCGTAGTGGAGATGCTCCAGTCCCCTCACCATCCTCGTAGCCCTCCGCTGGACTCTCTCCAGTAGCTCTTCATCCTTCTTGAACTGGGGAGCCCAGAACTGGACACAGTACTCCAGATGAGGCCTCACCAGGGCAGTGTAGAGGGGAAGGAGAACCTCCCTTGTCCTGCTGGCCACACTCTTCTTGATGCACCCCAGGATCCCATTGGCCTTCTTGGCAGCCAGGGCACACTGCTGGCTCATAGTTAACCTGTCGTCCCCCAGCACTCCCAGTCCCTCTCCGCAGAGCTGCTCTCCAGCAGGTCCACCCCAAGCCTGTACTGGTGTATGAGGTTGTTCCTCCCCAGGTTCAGGACCCTGCCCTTGCCCTTGTTGAACCTCATCAGGTTCCTCTCTGCCCAGCTCTCCAGCCTATCCAGGTCACGCTGAATGGCAGCACAGCCTTCCGGTGTATCTACCACACCTCCCAGTTTGGTGTCGTCAGCAAACTCACCATGACGTTGAGGATCATGCTCTCTTCCACCATGATGGCCTTCAGCAGCAGCTCACGGGCGTCGTCCGCGGACTTGTAGCGCAGCGTGTACACCTCCTTGTTGGCTTCCCAGCCGGCGGGCAGCAGCTCCGACTTCCTCTCGTCGGGCCCTGGCTGCAAGAGGACAGACGCGCTGCCGGGACCGTGCCCACCAGCACCGCTCGCTGCGGGGCCGGGGGGAACGGTCTTGGCTGCACGGAGAAATCCGGGAGGGGATCAAGCTCTCCGGGAGGGGGTCAAGGTCTGCAGAAGGGGATCAGGGTCTTTGGGAGGGGGTCAAGCTCTCTGGGAGGGGGTCAAGCTCTCCAGGAGGGGGTCAAGGTCTGCAGAAGGGGATCAGGGTCTTTGGGAGGGGGTCAAGCTCTCTGGGAGGGGGTCAAGCTCTCCAGGAGGGGGTCAAGGGCTGCAGAAGGGGATCAGGGTCTTTGGGAGGGGGTCAAGCTCTCTGGGAGGGGGTCAAGCTCTCCAGGAGGGGGTCAAGGGCTGCAGAAGGGGATCAGGGTCTTTGGGAGGGGGTCAAGCTCTCTGGGAGGGGGTCAAGCTCTCCAGGAGGGGGTCAAGGTCTGCAGAAGGGGATCAGGGTCTTTGGGAGGGGGTCAAGCTCTCTGGGAGGGGGTCAAGCTCTCCAGGAGGGGGTCAAGGTCTGCAGAAGGGGATCAGGGTCTTTGGGAGGGGGTCAAGCTCTCTGGGAGGGGGTCAAGCTCTCCAGGAGGGGGTCAAGGTCTGCAGAAGGGGATCAGGGTCTTTGGGAGGGGGTCAAGCTCTCTGGGAGGGGGTCAAGCTCTCCAGGAGGGGGTCAAGGTCTGCAGAAGGGGATCAGGGTCTTTGGGAGGGGGTCAAGCTCTCTGGGAGGGGGTCAAGCTCTCCAGGAGGGGGTCAAGGGCTGCAGAAGGGGATCAGGGTCTTTGGGAGGGCGTCAAGCTCTCTGGGAGGGGGTCAAGCTCTCCAGGAGGGGGTCAAGGGCTGCAGAAGGGGATCAGGGTCTTTGGGAGGGGGTCAAGCTCTCTGGGAGGGGGTCAAGCTCTCCAGGAGGGGGTCAAGGGCTGCAGAAGGGGATCAGGGTCTTTGGGAGGGGGTCAAGCTCTCTGGGAGGGGGTCAAGCTCTCCAGGAGGGGGTCAAGGGCTGCAGAAGGGGATCAGGGTCTTTGGGAGGGGGTCAAGCTCTCTGGGAGGGGGTCAAGCTCTCCAGGAGGGGGTCAAGGGCTGCAGAAGGGGATCAGGGTCTTTGGGAGGGGGTCAAGCTCTCTGGGCCCTCCCAAGCTCTCCAGGTCAAGCTCTCCAGGAGGGGGTCAAGGGCTGCAGAAGGGGATCAGGGTCTTTGGGAGGGGGTCAAGCTCTCTGGGAGGGGGTCAAGGCCTCCGGGAGGGGATCAAGGTCTTTGAGAAGGGCTCAAGCTCTCTGGGAGGAGGTCAAGGTCTCTGGGAGGAGGTCAAGGTCTTTGGGAGGTGGTCCTGGTGTCCGGGAGGGGGTCCAGGTCTCCGGGAAGGGGTCAAGGTCTTTGGGAGGGCATCAAGCTCTCTGGGAGGGGGTCAAGGTCTCTGGGAGGGGGTCAAGGTCTTTGGGAGGGGGTCAAGCTCTCTGGGAGGGGGTCAAGGTCTCTGGGAGGGGGTCAAGGTCTTTGGGAGGGGGTCAAGGTCTCTGGGAGGGGGTCAAGGTCTTCAGGAGGGGATCAAGCTCTCTGGGAGGGGGTCAAGGTCTCCGGGAGGGACCTTGAGAGGGTGTCAAGGTCTCCAGGAGGGGGTCAAGGTCTTTGGGAGGGGGTCAAGCTCTCTGGGAGGGGGTCAAGGTCTCTGGGAGGGGGTCAAGGTCTTTGGGAGGGGGTCAAGTTCTCTGGGAGGGGGTCAAGGTCTTCAGGAGGGGATCAAGCTCTCTGGGAGGGGGTCAAGGTCTCCGGGAGGGACCTTGAGAGGGTGTCAAGGTCTCCAGGAGGGGGTCAAGGTCTTTGGGAGGGGGTCAAGGTCTCTGGGAGGGGGTCAAGGTCTCTGGGAGGGGGTCAAGGTCTTTGGGAGGGGGTCAAGCTCTCTGGGAGGGGTTCAAGGTCTCTGGGAGGGGGTCCCGGTCTCCGGGAGGGGGTATCTTAGTGTTCTCGAGGTTTTGGCTGCAGGAGCAGGGGTTTATTTCCCTGGGGCAGGGTCTCTGCGTGGGCACAGGGGGGACACAACCACCCTTTGCCGAGCAGGAAGAGGCAATGCAGATTCAGACCGGAGCAGGGTGCTCCCCCCTGCCCGGCGTCTCTCGGCTCCCCAGCGCAGACCCATGGCGGTGGGGGGGGGGAAGGCTGTCACCCTGTTTGTCCCAGCCCTGCAGCGGTGGGGCTGGGGGGTCTCTGCCCCACACCGTCCCCTCCTCTGGTGCTGGGGGGTTCCTCTGCTTCCAACCCACCAGACACCCCCTTAGCACCAGCTCCAGCACCACACTGTGTGTGTCCCCCCCCCGGTACCACACCAGGGCCCCCAGAACCCGGACACCCTCCCCGGCACCACATTTCCCCCCAACACTGCACGGAACCCCCCCCCCCTTTGCTCCCAGCACCAGGAAGCCCCACAGCCCCCCCAGCAGCACCCAGACCCCTCAGACCCCGCACACCCTCCCATCAGCACCCAGACCCCTCAGACACCCCCAGCAGCCCCCAGACCCCTCAGACCCCCCCAGCAGCACCCAGACCCCTCAGATCCCGCACCCCTCCCCAGCAGCACCCAGACCCCTCAGACCCCGCACACCCCCCCAGCCCCCCCAGACCCGGCACCCCCCCAGCAGCCCCCAGACCCCTCAGACCCCCCCAAACAGCACCCAGACCCCTCAGACACCACAACCCCCCCCAGCAGCACCCAGACCCCTCAGACCCCGCACACCCTCCCATCAGCACCCAGACCCCTCAGACACCCCCAGCAGCCCCCAGACCCCTCAGACCCCCCCAGCAGCACCCAGACCCCTCAGACCCCGCACACCCCCCCCAACCCCCCCAGACCCGGCACCCCCCCAGCAGCCCCCAGACCCCTCAGACTCCCCCAAACAGCACCCAGACCCCTCAGACACCAGACCTCCCCCCAGCAGCACCCGGACCCCTCAGACACCGCACCCCCCCCAGCAGCACCCAAACCAGTCAGACCCCCCCCCAGCAGCCCCCAGATCCCTCAGACCCCCCCAAACAGCACCCAGACCCCTCAGACCCCGCACACACCCCCCGCAGCCCCCCCACCCTCCCCAGCAGCACCCAGATCCCTAAGACCCCGCACCTCCCAGACCCCTCAGAACCGGCACCTCCCCCCATCAGCATCCAGACCCCTCAGACCCCGCACACTCCCCCCCAGCCCCCTCAAACCTCGCACACCCCCCCCCCCCCCCCCCGCCGCCCCAGACCCCTCAGACCCCGGCCCGGCGCCCCCCCCCCCCCCGGCCCCCGGCGCCGCGCTGCCCCGAGCGGCGGCGGGGAGCGGCGCTACGCAAGGCCGGGGCTTGGCCGAGGCCTGGCTGGCGGAGGGGCCCGGCGCGGCCCGGCGCGGCCCGTACCCGCTCTCCGGCGCCCAGGCAGCCGTAGCCGTGCCGCACCAGCTCCCAATGGAGCCCGCAGAGCAGCGCGTCCTGCGGCCGGGAGATCGCGGCCCGCGCCCAGGCGTAGAGCGGCTCCAGCCCCGCCATGGCCGCGCCGGGCCCGCGGGGAGCCGGGGCCGGGCCGGGCCGGGCAGGGCCGCCCCTCACTAGAGGGCCCCCGTCCGCTGCGCAGGGCCCGGGGCCGCCTCCCCCGAGGGCCGGGCGGGGGGCTCGGGGGGGGTCACCCCGAGGAATGCTGTGGTCCTTCCCGGGTGGGTCTGTGCCCGCCGACCCCCCCCACGCTCCCCGTGCGGGGCTGACAGCCGGCAGCGTGCGGCAGCCTGAGGGTTGGGGTCTGCCCGATGCCCTGCCCCGGCCCCCAGACCCCCAGCCCCGGCCCCCAGACCAGACCCCCAGCCCCAACTTCCAGCTCCGACCCCCAGACCAGACCCCCAGCTCTGACCCCCAGCCCCAGCCCCCAGCCCCCCAGACCAGACTCCCTGCCCCAACCCCCAGCTCCGACCCCCAGCCCCAGCCCCCTGCCCCGACCCCCAGCTCTGACCTGTAGCCCCAGCCCCCTGCTCCGACCCCCAGTTCCAGCCCCCAGACCAGACCCTCAGCTCCGACCTTCTGCCCCAGCCCCTAGCCCCCCCGCTCCAACCCCCAGACCAGACCCCCAGCCCCAACCCCCAGCCCCGGTCCCCAGCTCCAACCCACTGCCCCAGCCCCCAGTCCCCCAGCCCCGGCCCCCCAGCTCTGACCCCCAGCCCAGACCCCCTGCCCTGAGCCCCAGCCCTAATCCCCAGCCCAGACCCCCAGCTCCGACCCCCAGCCCCAGCCCCCAGCCCCAGCCCCCCAGCCCCCTGCCCCGACCCCCAGACCAGACTCCCTGCCCCAACCCCCAGCTCCGACCCGTAGCCCCAGCCCCCTGCCCCGACCCCCAGTTCCAGCCCCCAGACCAGACCCCCAGCCCTAACCCCCAACTCCAACCTCCAGCCCCGACCCCCAGACCAGCCCCCCAGCTCCGACCCCCTGCCCCAGCATCCAGCCCCCAGCTCTGATCCCCATCCCTGACCCCCAGACCAGCCCCCCAGCTCCAACCCACTGCCCCGGCCCCCAGCCCCGACCCCCAGCCCCAGCCCCCTGCCCCAGCCCTTCCTCCACAGCTGGAAAAGCGTCCGGGGCCGGGGCCATGTCTACGCCCGCCGCCGCCACGAGCCTTCCCGCGGGGACCGAAGCACCCAACAGCCATCGACGGGTTTATTTCACCCCTTCCGCAGCTCCTTTCCCGGGCCCACCGCATTTCTAACGCCTCAACTCTCAAAGTTGCCGCTAAAAGGCATTCAGGGATTTTTTTTCCTGCCCCTGGGCAGAGCCGGCATCCTCGGCGTCGCTGGTGGGAGGCCGAGGCTCGGGACGAAGCAGCCCCGTGCCAGGGAACGCCATCGTCCGCTGCTTTCCCAACCCAAGCTCCAGCTCCTCGGGGACGCTCATCTTGACTTCATTATGCGTCAATTAATTAACTCGCGCTGTTCGCTCTTTCCATTTCCCCATCAAGAAGTCACTGAGGCTGAACAACCGACCGCAGACCGGCAGGGCTGCCCGCCCGGCAGCCCCCGCGGCTCGGCGCTGCCCGTTGGCACCGATCCTCGCCGCGCTGGCCGCCGTCCCCCCGCCGATCCCGGCCCCGCGGAAAACATCCGCGGCCCGAAAGCCGAGCGAGCCGCACCGGCCGCGCCGGACTCGGCGGGAAAGCTGCCGCTGGTTTTCCACGGGGCTGGGGTTTCGGAGCGGGAGCTCCGCGACGGAGGCGTCGGGTAGGGATGGGGTGGGAACAGCAGGAAATGCCTCAGCCGGAGCTTTTCCAGCGCGGGGCTTGTGATTCACAGCAGCAGGCAGCGTTTCCGCCCCGCGGCTCGCTCCCGGCGTGCAGCAGCCGCGGCCGCCGGCTTTGACGGCATCCACATTTCACTTTCCCGGCACAGCCAGTGCCTGGGTGGGCGAGGGGCATCCCAGCGGCTCTGTTCCAATGCCCCCCCCGAGGCAGAATTTGAGATGGTGGGTCTGCTTCCCAAACCCGACCCCAAATGCTGTCTCCCAGCGCTGCTAACGGGCTTCCCTGGCGGACCCGGCGCAGGTGCAGGAGCGTGGGTGTTTGGGACCGGCGACCGCGGGCCCGGCCGTGCCTCGATGGGGGGAGAGGCGGCAGGAACCGCACGCGAGCTGTGCCCAGCGCTCACCAAGCTTTCGTTTTCCCACCCAACTCGCTGCCATCCCTGTTCACCCAAATTTCTGCCATCCCTGTCCACCCACCACCTGCCATCCGCTCTCCACCCACCACCGTGCGCTCCCACCCACCATCAGCTTGTCCTCCTGTGGTCTCCCCTCCGTGCCCATCCTCCATTTATTTCCCCTTCCCGGCGTCGTGCTGGCCCCCCCAGCCCACGCACAAGGGGTGACCTTCGCTGCCGAGACCCCTTGACCCAGGCAGCCCCTCTGTGGGCATGGCACGGGGTAAAGCGGGGTGCCTCCACGCATCCCCTCGCCACGGCCCCTGGGGACCCTCCTGGGAGCCGGGTCCCTGCCGTACCTGAGCCCCCGGCCCCGGGGCTGGCTGCCACCGCATCAAAGCTGCCTCCGCAGCGCCCGCGGTGCCGCGCCGTGCCGTGCCGGCCCACGCCACCCGGCTCCCCATCGGCTCCTTGGCTCCAGCGTCTCGCTCGCTCCGTGGCTCACTGAGGATGGAAACCAGCGGCCACATGAAAGCGGCTCCGCCGATGCCAGTCAGGGGCCTCCAAGCGACGTGGGAGGTAGCGGCCAAGTCATTAACGAGGTGACGAGGATTGCAGAGCCGGCTCGTTAGCGCTGCGAGGCAAGTGCGTCACGTTGGCAGACGGGCATGCCGGTCCCGTCGTCGGAGCGGCTGGAGCGAAGCCAGGAGCGACGCTGCGAGAGCCGGGCAAAGCCCCCGGAGCAGCCGGCGCCTGGATGCCCGCGCGTCGTCGGGAGGATTCGTGCCCGGCGCTTGCGCCAGCCGGCACTGACGCTCCTGCCCGCGGAAACGTGGCCCTTTTCCTCCCTCTTTTACCTGGGAATGGGATCCACGGGGCCGTGTGGCCACAGAGAGCTGCTCCCCGCGGGACAATGTCCCAGGGGAGGCGGGGGCTGGAGCGGTGGTGCTGGGAGCAGGTAGCGGGATGCATCAGCCGGGGTCACCTCCGTCACGCAAACCACAGCCTCCCCTGACCTTCATACTTCCCCGCTGCCTCACCGCTCCCGGAGGATGCGCCCGCTGCGCTGTTGTAACGAGCAGAAAAGGAAAGAGGTTTCCCAACCGCCCGTCCCGCTGGCAGCCCCTGAGCCCTCCGCGCTGGGCACGGCCGCGGCAGCGGGCTCACCCCCGTGCCACGCCGTGCCACGGGCACCGGGTATGGCCCAGGGCTCAGCAGGACAAGGCGGAGAGGGGCCGTGGATAACCCCTGGCTGGTGTTCAGGTGTCGCAGGCTGCTGCTGTTTGAAATCACCGTCCCTCCCTCGGGGTCTGCTCGCTGTTGCTCCTTTCCCGTGGACGGGACGTAAGGAACCGCCTGAAGGTGACCGAAATCGCCGTGCCAGGGGACATCGGGTGGGACAGGGTGTTGGTGGCTCCTGGGACGGGCTTTCACGGGGCTCCCGTCGTCGCCTCGAGAGGGGAGGTAGCCACTCTGTGAAAATTTGGCCTCCTCTTCATTTCGCCCAAATTCAATCCCAGGGAAAGGCGACACCGGGGCAGGAGAAAGGGCTTTTTTCTCCGGGGGAAGAAATTCAAACCACATGCGGGCGGGCTTGCGGCAGTAGCAGGAGGAGGGACCGGGGCTGCGAGCGAGCGGGCTCTCGGCAGCGAGGCCGGACGTAAAGTCAATTAGCACTTTCAGGGCTCCGAACACGCTCGAGCGCCGTGCTCCAAGCAGGCATCATCCCCGTCGGGGAGAGGGGGAGGCTGCCAGTGGGGTTTCAAAATAATTAGGAAGCCCAGAGCCCCAGTGCTTCCCAGAAAAGCCTGTTAGCTCTGCGGTGGAAACCTTGCTCGCAGGGAGCGCGGAGCGCAAACACAGCCGTGACTCATCAACGGGAGGGAGCTGAGCTCCATTTTTCGGAGGTCAACTCGCTCGAGTCCTAACGAGCTTCACCCTCGGCGGGGCTCCTGCGCTCCCTTTGCCTGCCTTAACATGGGGGATGCCCAACACGCCTCGGAGTAACGAAGAGGGGGGGGTTTGACAGGTCATGGTGCCATCTGAGAGACTGATGTCTTCCTAAGGGTCAGTGGTGATGGGGAAACTGAGGCACGGAGCGCTCGAACCAGCCGAGCCAGCGGCCCAGATGGCAGCGGCAACCTCGGTTCCCCGATCCGCTGCCCCGCATCCCACCAGCCCCATCCCTGCAGCCCGGAGGGGGGGACGCTGGCATCCCCCCCCCTGCTCTCGAGGGACCTGGGACGTGAATCCAAACGGCCCAGGACAGCCTTGGAGGAGCAAAACAAGGCCATCAATCACCCCCGCCTCACCCCCGCCCCGGTCCGCAGCCGGAGCCGGGTTGCATTGTGCGGAGCCGGAGGGACTCCACATCAAAGCGGGTCCCGGCTGGCTGCCGGCCGCCCCAGCGCCCAGACGGGCAGCACCCTGCCCGCGGGCTGCCTGTCTGCGCTGCCCGCGCTGCCCGCGCTCGCTGCCCGCCGCCCCGCTCGGCGTGCGGCGCGCGAGGCCACCGGCTGCGGAGAGCGTCAAAGGCGAGGGCGAGAAGATGCTGGCCCGGGGTCGGGACCCCACCGCAGCATCCCAAGGCCAGCAGCACCTTCCCTCCCCAGGGGTGAGGAGGAGGAGGAGGCGTCGCATGCGGAGGAAGAGCTATTCCCATCCCGAGCTTGTCCTGGAGCACTTCGGAGGGTGCCGGGAAGGCGCAGGCTGCTCCCACCGTCCTCACAAGACCCTTCCCTCGGCGGTTCCCTCCGTGGCACGCGGCGGTCGCTTCCCCCTGGGCTGCAGACAGCGCGTTCGTTTTTGGATGTCGCCCGCAGCTCCCCGGCGTTTTTATTCAGCCTGAAGAAGAGAAGGCTGAGAGGGGACCTTAGAAATGCCTCTAAATATCTGCAGGGTGGGGGTCAGGAGGACGGGGCCAGACTCTTCCCAGTGGTGCCCAGCGACAGGACAAGGGGCAACGGGCACAAACTGGAGCAGAGGAAGCTCCAGCTGAACCCGAGGAAGAACTTCTTCCCTCAGAGGGTGACGGAGCCCTGGCCCAGGCTGCCCAGGGAGGCTGTGGAGTCTCCTTCTCTGGAGATATTCCAGCCCCGCCTGGACAAGGTCCTGTGCAGCCTGCTGTAGGTGACCCTGCTTGGGCAGGGGGTTGGGCTGGGTGACCCCAGAGGTCCCTGCCAACCCCGACCATTCTGTGATTCTGTGATTCTCCATGTCCCAGGCACGCATGGAGGGTGCAAGGCATCGGCTCCCCGGCGCTGCGCTGGTGGCCGAGCGCTCGCTTCGCTGCTGAGGAGCGGGTGGCAAAAATCCCCCCGACGCGCTGCCCGGTGGGGCTGGGGGCAGCAAGGGGGGAGCAGGGGTCCGGTCACGGCGAGCCGGCAAGGTTGGCCTTACGGGGGTCTGGGCAAGGGAGGGCACCCAGATCCCCCCCCGGAGCAGCGCCCGCGTGCGGGTGCAGCAGAGCCACAGCAATTTGGGTGCAAACCCACAGCGTCGCCTGTTTCCCCGCTGATAAGGGGTCGGGAGGGCTCTGCCCTGCGACCCACAGCACGGGGCAGAGCGAGGACCGCGGTCCTGGGCGCAGGGAGCCAGCTGGAGCCCCGGCGTTGAGCAGCCCCACCGCACACACCCCCCCGCTACCCCCAAACCGGGTCTGCACCCTGCTCCGGCCCCGCTCCGGGGCTGCCGACGCCGCAGCGTCACGGACACAGCCGGGAAGGAGCCGTTGGGACCCCCGGAGAGCCCACAGCACCAGCACCCCGGAGACCCCGAGCACTGTCAGGGAGGGGACGCAGGCAGCCAGATCCCATCGCGGGGTGGGTTTTATCGCCCGGAACAAGGGCAGGGTGACGTTGCAGCCCCCACCACGGGCACCCACCCTCCCCGAGGGCACGAGCGCTGTGCGTGCAGCGCTGCGGGGGCACCTCCTGCCGCTGCAGCCTGCGGTACGCACGTGCCCAGGGTAGGGAACAACGGACATTTTTTCCAGTTTGCTAATTAAGGCGCAGCATAAAAGTCACTAAAATGCGAGGCTGGGTGTTTAAAGGGAAAATTCTCCTCCAGGTGCCAGGTTTATTAAAAGAAGGGGAAAAAAAAACCAAGGAGGAGAGGCAGAGCCACAAGCTGGACAAAGAACATGTGGGGAAGGAGAAGCCTTCGTGGGGCTGGACGGTGTCGGGCGTGCCCAGGGGAGCGGTGAGGACGGGGGCTGCAGCGAGCCCCCATGCCCCCCTGCCACCGAGACCCCGGGGTCCCGCTGCCAAGCGGGAGGTCCCCAGCTCACCCCGCAAACCCGGAGCGTCCTCCGGTGGGGCTGACACCCTGGCGGGGCAGATCCCATCCTTCGAAGGTTTAACTGGTAGGAAACCACCCCAAACTGGGCAATCCAGGCGGCTGAAGCGGGGTGCGTTGTCAGCATCACCCCCAGAGCCAGAGCTGCCGGGACAGGAGGACGCGCTCGGCCGGGGGCCGTGGTTTGACGTGATGTTTGGGGCAGCCAAACCCCCCCTTCCCTGCCCCAGGGAGAGCAGAGACCCCCGGTAGCACCGGGCAGCCCCCCCCCTCCCACCTCCGCCGGGTGCCTGCACACAGGCACGGCATTCGCACTTACACATGTAAAGCATTAGGATTTGTTTAGAAGCCCTTTATTGTCATATTTTGTTCTTTATTTCCTACAAATTAAATTTGCTGAGGGATATGTGCAGATTGTGAAATTATTTCAAGAATAGTTCCTCTGGGTTTTTTAATTTCCTTTGTATTAAATTTTTACAGTGTTTAAAAGACTATGAAAAATTAAAAAAAAAAAATAAAAAAAGTAGGACAAATTCCCAGGGAGGAAAACAGCAGAGCCCGAGAAGGTGCCCAGCCGCGGGCTGGCCCTGGGACCGCTGGGACCAGCAGCTGCCGCCTCCGTTGTCGCGGGCACCGGGGACGGGTTGGCACCGGGGATGGGTTGGCACCGGTGCCCACCTCCCGAAGCCCCTCCGTCCAGGCCCTGCCGCCCGCTGCGGAACCGGGGCTGGCAGAGCTGCGGGCGGCTGGTCCAGAACTGGCGCCGGAGCGGGACCTGCCGGCTGCCGGGACGGGGCGGCCGTGGCTCTTCCCACCAGACGCATGGCCTGGCCTTTCCCTTTTTCCTTGCTCCCGGTGCCGTACCGGGGTGGGGAACCCTTGCACGAGGCCATGGGCTCCACCGACCCCACCGCCTGCGTTTCCGACCCTGAGCAATCGTTGGGTGCAGACAAGAAATCCCACAGCCGGGCATTCCGAAGCCGCCCTCCCCTGTGAGCAATTTCCAACGCGATAATCTTCCCAATTAATCCCCCGAGCTGCGACGGCTGCGGGGAGCCCAGCTGCCCCCCGCGAAGGGCTCCGCATCTTGGGAGCCCGAGGGGCCCCGTCCGCTGGCGGGGAGCTCGGCGTGGCAGCGATGGCCGGCCGGGAGCCCCCCTCCCGCCCCTCCGTCCCCTGCGCCGGGTGGTTCCCAGCTCATTAAAATCGCAGACACATTTTTCATCTCTTTACTTCTACCACTGTCATCGTCATTGTTTCGGGCTGGTGCAAACTGGGAACCGGCCGCGCACTGACGCTGCTGCTCCGCTCCACCCGGCAGCCGCCCTCGCCCCTGGACGCACAGGGGACGGGGACGGGGACCGGGACGGCACCGGCCTCCTGCCTCCGCTTCCCCGGGGGGTTTTGCACCCAGGTCCGTGGCACCGCGCGGAGGGAGGGTGCTGGGGCTGTGCCAGTGTCCGGCGAAGGTCCGGGTGAGAGCCGCAGCAGACACCCCGCTGCCGGCCGGGGGCAGGGGGTAGCAGAGCTCTCGGGGTCATGGCAGGACCCCCCGGTGGTCCCGGGGGCTCCGGGGGCTCGGCAGCACTGGGGATGGCGGCTGGAGGCAGCCACAAACCCCAAAATGGGGCAGTGGCATCCTCGGGCTCGAGGGACCCGGCACAAGGACTCCCCTTCCACATCTCCGGTCCCCGCAGAGCCAGGGTGCCCGTCCCCGGGCGAGGGGCCTGGGTCTCGGCGCAGCCGTTTGCGCCCGTGCCGGCTCGGCAGGAGCGGAGGGTGGGTGGCTGGTTGGTGCCTCCGGCACGGCGCGGCGGAGGGGGCAGCAGCTCCTCCCCGCTCCGCGGGAGCGGACGGGCGGCCGATGTGGAAAACAAATCTGCGACGGGATTTCTCCGGTAATTACCGGGAAAAGGTTGGATTCGGTGACTGCGTAACTTCCGTCGGGAGCGAGACGATGCCAGGGCTGCGCACAGCAAAGCTGTCCGGTTCGGTAGGGTGCCACCGGAGAACCGGCAGCACCGGCCAGCTGGGAAGGGTGACAGAGGGTGTTTGAATAAGCTGGGAACAGCTCGGCCTTCCAGGGCTGCGGGGAGGCAGGGAGGCAGGGATGCAGGGATGCAGGGATGTTGGGATGCAGGAAAGCGTGGAGGTTGGGAATCAAGGATGCAGGGATGCAGGGAAGCAGGGATGCAGGAAAGCGTGGAGGTTGGGAATCAAGGATGCAGGGAAGCAGGGATGTTGGGATGCAGGAAAGCGTGGAGGTTGGGAATCAAGGATGCAGGGAAGCAGGGATGTTGGGATGCAGGAAAGCGTGGAGGTTGGGAATCAAGGATGCAGGGATGCAGGGAAGCAGGGATGTTGGGATGCAGGAAAGCGTGGAGGTTGGGAATCAAGGATGCAGGGATGCAGGGAAGCAGGGATGTTGGGATGCAGGAAAGCGTGGAGGTTGGGAATCAAGGATGCAGGGATGCAGGGAAGCAGGGATGTTGGGATGCAGGAAAGCGTGGAGGTTGGGAATCAAGGATGCAGGGATGCAGGGATGTTGGGATGCAGGAAAGCGTGGAGGTTGGGAATCAAGGATGCAGGGAAGCAGGGATGTTGGGATGCAGGAAAGCGTGGAGGTTGGGAATCAAGGATGCAGGGAAGCAGGGAAGCAGGGATGCAGGAAAGCGTGGAGGTTGGGAATCAAGGATGCAGGGATGCAGGGATGTTGGGATGCAGGAAAGCGTGGAGGTTGGGAATCAAGGATGCAGGGAAGCAGGGATGTTGGGATGCAGGAAAGCGTGGAGGTTGGGAATCAAGGATGCAGGGAAGCAGGGATGTTGGGATGCAGGAAAGCGTGGAGGTTGGGAATCAAGGATGCAGGGATGCAGGGAAGCAGGGATGTTGGGATGCAGGAAAGCGTGGAGGTTGGGAATCAAGGATGCAGGGAAGCAGGGATGTTGGGATGCAGGAAAGCGTGGAGGTTGGGAATCAAGGATGCAGGGAAGCAGGGATGTTGGGATGCAGGAAAGCGTGGAGGTTGGGAATCAAGGATGCAGGGATGCAGGGATGTTGGGATGCAGGAAAGCGTGGAGGTTGGGAATCAAGGATGCAGGGATGCAGGGATGTTGGGATGCAGGAAAGCGTGGAGGTTGGGAATCAAGGATGCAGGGAAGCAGGGAAGCAGGGATGCAGGAAAGCGTGGAGGTTGGGAATCAAGGATGCAGGGATGCAGGGATGTTGGGATGCAGGAAAGCGTGGAGGTTGGGAATCAAGGATGCAGGGAAGCAGGGATGTTGGGATGCAGGAAAGCGTGGAGGTTGGGAATCAAGGATGCAGGGAAGCAGGGATGTTGGGATGCAGGAAAGCGTGGAGGTTGGGAATCAAGGATGCAGGGATGCAGGGAAGCAGGGATGTTGGGATGCAGGAAAGCGTGGAGGTTGGGAATCAAGGATGCAGGGAAGCAGGGATGTTGGGATGCAGGAAAGCGTGGAGGTTGGGAATCAAGGATGCAGGGAAGCAGGGATGTTGGGATGCAGGAAAGCGTGGAGGTTGGGAATCAAGGATGCAGGGATGCAGGGATGTTGGGATGCAGGAAAGCGTGGAGGTTGGGAATCAAGGATGCAGGGATGCAGGGAAGCAGGGATGTTGCAATGCAGGAAAGCGTGGAGGTTGGGAATCAAGGATGCAGGGATGCAGGGAAGCAGGGATGTTGGGATGCAGGAAAGCGTGGAGGTTGGGAATCAAGGATGCAGGGATGCAGGGAAGCAGGGATGTTGGGATGCAGGAAAGCGTGGAGGTTGGGAATCAAGGATGCAGGGATGCAGGGAAGTTGGGATGCAGGAAAGCGTGGAGGTTGGGAATCAAGGATGCAGGGATGCAGGGAAGCAGGGATGTTGGGATGCAGGGATGTGGAGATGCAGGGGTGTTGGGAATCAGGTGTGCAGGGACGTGGGGATGCTGGGATGTTGGGAATCAGGGGTGTGGGGATGCAGGGAAGCAGGGATGTTGGGAATCAGGGGTGTAGGGATGCAGAGATGCAGGGAGGCAGGGATGGAAGGATGTTGGGATGCACAGACGTGAGGAGGTAGGGTTGTGGGGGTGTTGGGAATCAGGGATGTGGGGTTGCAGGGATGCAGAGATGTGGGGATGCAGGGATGCAGGGATGTGGGGATGCAGGGAAGCAGGGATGTGGGGATGCAGGGAAGCAGGGATGTTGGGAATCAGGGGTGTAGGGATGCAGGGACGTGGGGATGCAGAGATGCAGGAGGCAGGGATGGAAGGATGTTGGGATGCACAGACATGAGGAGGCAGGGTTGTGGGAATGTGGGGATGCAGGGATGCAAGCCCTGACCTGGTGGTCCCTCCAACCACCACATCCCTGCCCATGCAGACCCTCTCCTCAGCCCCAGGGTGCTGAGGCCTCCTCAGCTCCATTCTTCTGACTCCATGTTAGCTCAGCTCAGCTCAGCTCGGCTCAGCTCCGCTCCTGTGGCCCTGCTGGGGAACTTGGCAAAACGAAGGGAGAGGATTGCCGAGCGGAGCAGAGCCCAGCTCTTCATCTGTTCTAGGAAAAGAGAGACCACACCAAGAACTTTCTGAAATTCCTTCCCGAAGCCTTGGCTGAAAGCTGCTGCCTCTTTGCCGAAGCGTTTAGACCCTGGCAGCGCCGGGGCTCGAGCCCCAGCCTGGCCGCGCCGTCCTGCTCCTTCCCAGCACCCCGGTTTCGGGAGCTGCTGCCTTTGCCCTGGTGTCCCCGTCCCGTGCAGCTCTGCAGGTGTCCAGGCAAGGAGCCACCCCTGCCAGGCACCACTGTCCCCTCTTTGTCTCCGGAGACGCGGGGTGATGGCTCCTCTGGGCCGAGGGACCCCCAGCATCGCT
Source organism: Opisthocomus hoazin (assembly GCF_030867145.1). Taxonomy (NCBI): domain Eukaryota; kingdom Metazoa; phylum Chordata; class Aves; order Opisthocomiformes; family Opisthocomidae; genus Opisthocomus; species Opisthocomus hoazin. The sequence goes on from NC_134431.1 coordinate 18,640,904, forward strand.
TTCCCCATCACGCGCTGGCAAATTCCTTTCACATGAACGGGAAGTAGGAATTCCCCTTTGTTTTTTCAGGAAAAAATAAATATGTTTGAAAAAAAAAATCAAATCAAATCTTATTTTTCTGTGGTCTCAGAGGCCTCCAGTTGTTTGGCTGAGTCTGGAACTGGACGCGATGCCGTTGGGATGGCCACGGAGCGCGCAGCCCCCAGACCCGCTGCAGACCCGCGCGCTCCCAGCCCTGCCATGGGCTCCACGAACCGGGGCTCATCCCCACCTGGGGACAGATGGACGTCCCCATGTCCCCACTGAAGCTGGGAGCCGTGGGGCCGGAGCGGAGTCGGCTCATGGCGCGGCTGCCGGCCCCGCTCTGGCCGGGCTGGCGGGGAGAGGCGGGAGGTGCGGTGGGCGGCTGCTGGGACCTCGGGCTCTGCTGTGGGGTCTTCCGGGGCGACCCACGTTGGCCAACCGGCATTGTTCAAGAGCTGAAAACATCAATAACCTCTAATTATCCCCTTTCCCCACGGGAGGAAGGTTTTTGCACCCGGGGAAGGCCGTGCCACACATCACTTTTTCATCGCAATATGATGGTATTTTCCCCCAGCGCTGATGATTGGAACCAGCCGAGCTCCCGCCGCGTGGCCCTGCTCCCGGCCCTCGGAGGGGGAACGCCGCCGCGCCGGGACCCCGGAGACCCCCACCCGCGGGGAGCATGGCCACTGCCCTCGCGGGACCCCCGATCTTGGGGAGGTCTGAGGAAGCGGAACCAAAGCAGGGTCCTGGGCACGGCGTCCCTCCCCCTGCAGAGAGGTGCCGTGGGTTTGGTCCCTGTCCCCGAGGAGCTGCGCCTGCTCTGAGCAGCACCAGGTCCCTCGGGATCACCCTCTGCGTCCCGGCACACCCCAGGCCAGGGCGGGGGGCACGGCAGGAGGAACCCTCTGCCTGCAGCAAGGTGCGGGACCTTTGCCACATCCAGGTCTCTGTTGGTGGATGAAGAGCCAGGGAAGAGCGGGGACGGATGGAGAGGTCGAGACGGTCCCCTCTGAGCCAGGACAGAGCCGTCGCCCCGGGTGGGGAGCCGTGAATACCCGAAACGCCGTGGGGAGGAGAGACGAGAGCACCGGCAGTGCGTGCGGGGCGGTCAGGAGGCTGGGGATATTTGGAAACGAACTTTTTCTGCATACATTTTTCCTTCATTTAATCTTTTTTTGCTCAAATTCCCGAGTGAAGAATTCTTTCCGTGAGCCGGAGCCCGCCGCAGAGGCTCCGCGCCCGGCTGTGGGCACTGGGAATCGGCCGGGGACCGTGCCCCTGCATCCCTCCTCCAGCCGCAGCCGATGCTCGGGGGCCAGCGCGAGGGTCGGGGCAGCCCGGGCGCCACTCGCACCCTCCCCGGCCGAGCTTCAGCCCCGCTCACCCACCCCGACCCCCTTTTCCTCCCCGCTCCTGCCCTTCGGAGCTTTTGGGGATGACGGCGAAGCTGAACCCCCTCTGTGTGCTTCGAGAGGGGAGCTGCCCGCAGCCCGACAGCGCTTTGAACAGCTCAGGCTCTGTCTTTATTCCAGCTCCTGAAAATTTAATTTGTTAGTGGCATAAACAGGATATAAAAGGCTGAAAAAAACAAAGAAAAAGGAGAGGGGAACATTTTTTCTCCGTGGCCTTGCCTGCGATGGAGGAAGCGACCTGTTGGGACCGCATCCCCTGGCACTGCTGCGCGTCGGTACAGCCCCCCCTCCTCACGGCAACCGGACCCCGGGGCCGGCTCTGTCCGGCGTCCCGGGACGGCTCCCGACCCGGGGGGGTTTGTTAGGCGAGGGTCTGCCCTTCGCAGCTTCTGCTCTTTCCTTCTTTTCTTTCTTTTCATGTCGTTCTCCAGAATTCCCAGCGGTTTATGGTGCTCTTTGACGTCAGCCGCAAACCGGGCTGCCAGGTGGTAATCATTTCCCTGAATGTCGGCTAAATATAATTATCACTCCATTTTCACTTCAGAATATTAAGGTTTTTGTCCCTCCTGTTATTAACTCGGAGAAAAGCCTTTATACCTCACCGTGACCCACGGCCACTGGCCCCTTGGCGGTGATGGGCTGGTGTCCCCGCATCCCTGCGGCACTCGCGGCCGCTGCGGAGATGGTGACCACGGTCCGGGCTGTCCCCAGCTGTGCCACGTCCCCGCGCTGTGCCAGAGAGAAGCGGTGGGGGGCTTTGCCCAGGGGACAGAGGGACAAAGCCTGGAGCTGGGATGTCAGCGGGGTGAGGACGGAGCCCGGGGCTGGGAGGGTGAGGAGGGACCCAGGTCCCTGAGGGACCCCCAAAGCCCGGGTTTCCATGGACAGGGCAGGACGCGCTGGGGACCGAGGACGCGCAGGGCGGCTCTGCCGATGGCGATGAGGCCGCTTACAGCGGTGACGGAGCAGGTGCAGGAGCGGAGGAGCCGCCGGCTTCGGTCGCGGTGCGGATGGGATCGGATCCTCCTGCCAGCAGGTCCGCGAGGGTCGCGTTGGCTCTGCAGGGTCCCGTTTCGGCCGCAGCCAGCAGGACCCACGGCAGCGACCCGAGCTGACACAGGGAGGCTGGATTTTAACCAAACTGGCTTAAAACTAAGCTCCAGCGTGGTGGCACGCCGTCACAGCCTCCGGCAGCCGAGTCCCGGCCGCGCGGCTGGGTGATGCTGACACCGACACCGGGCTTTCAGCCCCGGCGCGTGCTGGGGTGCAGGTACCGTCGCCCACCCACCGCTGGCCCTCCCTGTGGGCACCCCGAGGGGCAACCCGCTTGCCTCCAGCTGCCCAGGGCCACCAGCCCTCACCCTGTGTCCCCTCGCTGGTGGCACAGGCACCGGGAGCTGCGGCTGCAACGGGGCACGTGCGGGGCCGGCCCGGCGAGGGCCAGCGGCGGCTGCGGGCGCCGGAGCCACGAGCGAGGCAGCCGGCTCCGCAGCCCTCCCCGGGCTCTGCGGCTGCCAGGGGGATTTTCCCCATCGAGGAGCAGGAGCCTGCCCAAAGCCTTTGTCTTCTGCCGAATTCCAGCCAGGCAGAGTCATCTGCTGGAGTCAGAGGACTTACCCTCCTGGGGAATGATGTGCGAGAGGGGATCACGTAGTCACAGAAAAATTCTTTGAAAAAGGATGGGACTTCTGAGTGCTGTCTCACGTGGAGCCAGGAACATCCATCTGACTGCTGCTTCCACCCGTCTTTCTCAATACTTTCCTTAAATAGCACAAATATTAAAAGAGATTCAACTGGAGTTTGGCGTAAATGATGCTGAGGAGAACAGCAGAGGGCCAGCTACTAAAATACCGCTGGCTTGCTCCCCTCCGGCAGCAAGCACACGGTTTTCAGTGGGAGGAGAGCCAGAGCGGCCGATAGCCGTGCCGGGCGGCGAGGAGGATGCTCTGCGGGTGCCGATGCCTCGGCTTTGCCGGGAGAGCGGTGCCGGCTGTGCCGGGGCCGAGGGCCACGACGGGCACGGCGGCAGCACCCGTCTCCCCCGGGGACTCCTGGCTCCCGGGCAGCGAAAGAATCCGTGGCAATGCCGCAATTTCAGGATTCCCCGCTTTCCAAAAGCCCGGTCCCACGGCAGGAGCCAGCTGGCCGGGGAGGACGGTGCCTGGGGGACCCCAGGCTCCTGGCCCCACGCAGCCCATCTCCCTGCCCTTGCTCGGAGAAGCCCTCCCCAGCCCCCACCATGCAGCGCAGGGGAGGGAATGGTTGCAACGGCAGGGAGGGATTTCCGAGCAATTTTTACGCCATATCTCAGTTCCTCGAAGACCTCCCCTGCCTTTTGCTTTTTGTTTCAGCTCCTCTCAGCCCTCCCCGGGAACCCCACGGTGCTGCGGAGCGGGAAGTCGGTCGGCGGCCGGATTTGGCGCGGGGGACTCCTGGCCGTTGTGTTTGCTCTTGCGATGCCCAGCCAGCTCGGCTGCTCCTCCGCGGACGAGCGCAGACGGCAGAGTCGCAGCGGCACGCGCGGGATGGAGATCGGTGGTGGCTGCGAGGACGGCGCTCGGCGCGAGCCCTCACCCACGGGGACGTTGGGGCTGGGGGGGCCTTTCTGCAGAGACCCTGCCCCAACGCCCGCCCGCTGCTGGGGAGGAGTTGAATAAAACCTTCAGTGACCCCCAACCTTCACGCCCATCTCCTTCTTTCTCCAGCAAATACCCAGGTCCAAGCGCAAAGGTTCACGTAGCGAGTGAGTGCATCCTCCCTCCTCCCAGGGCTCGCCCCGTCCCACCATCATCACCTCCCAGCTACCTGCGAGCGCTGCCCAAACGCCACCTCTCCCCCAAAAACCCCAGCTTAGCCATCACCAACGGCCCCGTTACGGCAGACGAGCCCTGGCACCGGGGCGATGCCCTTCCCGCGGCCCGGCGCCGAGCCCGTCGGTGTCGGCCGGCGCCGAGCCCGTCCCGTGCGAGCCGCCGCGGTGTTTTTCCCACTTTGACAGCTGTACGGAAATTGGAAGGCGACGCTGACATGTGTCAGCAATCACCAGCGAGCGAGCGCCGACGGCGGCGGCCGTCCCCACCACCTAGAGGAGGCTGGCCACCCTTGGCTGAAATCACGGCAAATTGCGGCTGGGAAACAGGAGGATTGTTTCAATTATTTCCATTATATGAAGTCAAGCCATTTAATATATTCTGCCTCAAAGGGGCTCAACTAAAGAGATAAAATAAACACTGGAAATCTGCTCCGCTGGCACGGACGAGGAATTCGGTTTCGACACCAAACCTTCCCTCCCGCCTCGCCACTCGCCTTCCCGTTTCTCCTCCCGGCTCCCTCGCCTCCTCCCGCCGTCCCTCGGCCTTCGGCGCCGCTCAACACCAATTCCACTTTTTGGGGATTTGCTTCTGTTTTGGCAGCCGGAGCGCTCGGAGGCTGCGCAGCCGCACCGGCGGCCGGGGCCGGCGTCGAGCCCGAGGAGCTGCGCGGGTGGGAGGGGAGCGGGAGCACCGGGGCTCTCTCCGGGATGAAGGATTCGATTCAAGGCAAACTCTTCGCTCCCACCCGCGCTCCGTGCCCGGTGCTGCTTCATCACCCCGCGGGCAGCGGGACCGGCGGGCAGCACGGACCCCAGACCAGCGGGACCATGGCGGGAGGAGGAGTGCAAGCGTGCCGCGAGCTTGGCATGGGCTGCTCCGCGCGCTTGGCTGATGCCGGCGCTGAAGTCAGCCGCCATCGTGCCATCCTCCCTGCCCGGGAGAGGTGATGGCACCCTGGCACCGAGGGGCCTTGCCAGCTCTCCGCGCTGCCACATGGGTGGTGAGAGGGGCTGCCGGAGCTGTGTCCCACCGCGCAGAGCCCAGCCGCTCCCACCCGCTCCGGCCAGGCAGGAGCTGCTCCCCATCACGGCTCCCCGCTGGCCCAGGTCTTCCCAACACGCCGGCGCGGGGAGGAGCGCTCGGCCGCACCGGGCTGGGCAGTAAATCTACAATTCCGCCTTTCCCAAAGGATTTCCCAGCTCATCTGCTGAGCTCCCGGCTCGGCCTCCCCCGGGATGGGGGTCGCGGGCGGTGCCGCCGCCGGGGACCCGGGTGACGGAGGCGGCTGTGCCGCGGGATGCCCGGCGAGGGCTGCGGTGCGGCGTTAGGTGGAGCCGGCATTTCGTAAGTGCGGGGGGAAAGGGCCTCTGCCAAGCTGGCGCGGGGAGCAGCTGTGACTTTCCATTCCTGTGGGAAGTGGGCTGCCACCGTCCAAGCATCTGGGCTTGTTATGATGGGAGAGGAATGCCAAATATTTTTCTTCCTTATCCACTACCAGCCGCTCAAACCCTGCCCTGATCAAACCCACATTCACCGCCCGGGATGCGCGAGGGCCCCTGCTCTGGAGAAGCTGTCCCTCCCTGCCACCACTCCAGCCCGGGAAGGTCCCTGCACCTGGGGAGAGCACCCTGCCTTCGCCCGGGGCTCCTCCATCCCCCTGCCCCTCGCTGCCTCCTTCCCCCGCTGCCAGCCGGCGCCGGACGCTTCGTTTTGGCTTTGCCGCCTTGGCCAGGAGCATCCCTGTGCCAGCATCCCCGTGCCAACACCTCTGCGCCAGCGTCCCCGCGCCAGCATCCCCACACCAGCATCCCTGGCTGAGCAGCGGCCCTGGTGGGACCACGCTGTCCCCTCCGGAGCCCCAAGCACCCCAAAACCAGCCCCCGGGGGGGTGCGGCAGGCGCGTGGCCCGGGGCGCCAGCCGTGCCGGGAAGCAGGCGGTGCTGCCTTGGAGGGTCACCAAGATTTTTCCAAAGATGAAAGCGCGCTCAAGTGTCAAACAAACTTTCCAAATTATCTTTCTGGACACTTTCTCCCTGGTGCTTTGGAAGGCGGAGGAGGAACATTTCATTCTCTCTGCGTTGGCGTGGAGCGGGGCTGCGCGAGGGAGCCGGGAGCTGCCAGCGGCGCCCGCGGGCTCGGCCTCGCTGCTCGCCGCCGTCACCCCTGAGTCACCGCGGCTGCCACCCCGGCACCGCCAGCCGTCCCCCGCAGCCCCCCGACACGGCTCCCGGCACAGCAGAGGGGCAGCAGGCGCCTGATTAATCAGCGGCCACCGCATCATCCCTTCCCACTGCAATTTTCGGAGGAGTAGTCATAAACAGCCCAACGACGGCCACCGAGAGAGGATTTCTCCGCTCCCTTGGAGGCACCCGGCACCCGCTGGGACCGGTGGCTTTGCTGCCTTTGGCAGCGACCAGCTGAGCACACTGCCATGTGCCGTCCCCGAGGACCCAGCGCTAACGAGAGCCACCTAATTAGCACGCTCCTCCTGTGAGGGTGCTCACCCTGGCAGGGCTCGCTCCGACACGCTCTTGCTCACGCTGGCAGCCCGAGAGCGCGGCCGGGCCCTTCCCTGGCCCTTGCACAGCGTTTTCCTCCCGGGTCCAGGCAATGAAAGCTCAGAATCAGCATCCTGGGAGCTGGGCTGGCCCCGCCGCCGGGCGAGGAGCTGCCACGAGCCCTGCCAGGGTCCCAGCCAAGCCGGGCACCCACGGCTCCCCGCAACCACAGCCACCCATCCCCAGCAGCCCCCACCAGCACCAGTGCAGCCGCCCACAGCCGTGAGTCGGAGATACTCCAGTACCTCCACCGCCATTCCCATATCCATACTTTTCTCACCTCCCGTGCCGGGATGGTGCTGCCATGCCCGTGCTGAAGCGGAGGAAGCTCCGTCTGAAGATGAGGAAGAACTTCTTCCCTCTGAGGGTGACGGAGCCCTGGCCCAGGCTGCCCAGGGAGGCTGTGGAGTCTCCTTCTCTGGAGATATTCCAGCCCCGCCTGGCCGCGGTGCTGTGCCCCCTGCTGTGGGTGACCCTGCTTGGGCAGGGGGTTGGGCTGGGTGACCCCAGAGGTCCCTGCCAACCACTGCCATGCTGGGATTCTGTGATTCTGTGCCCAAACAGCGGTGCCCCCCGACCCCGTGCAGATCCACGATGGGGACGCCGTGCTGCGGGCTGCGTTGTTTACGGAAAGCAAGGCTGAGCCAGACGCCGAAAACCTGCGTTTTATGGCTAATTTTTTCTGTTTATTTCACATTGGCATTAGAAAAAAATCTAAAGTGATCCCAACCATTATTACTCCTGGTTTCCTACGGCGAGGCCAAAGGGGTCTGAAACAGCTCCTTTGTTGTCTGAATCATTAACTCTTGGGGAATGGAACGCGGCGGCGCTGGGTGGGAGCGGCGGGGAGAGGTGTTTGGGGGGCTGGGGGAGCAGGGGGGGAGGAATTCTTGGGGTAGAGAGGAGAGTAACCCCCATGTGCTTTGCCTGGAAGCAGCTGGGTGCCCCAGGACGCTGAGGGACACATCCACCGCAGCCCCACGGGCGGCCCTCCCCAGTGCCACCAGTTTGCTGGGGCCCAGCGGTCCCCCAACCCGTTTGTCCCTCGCAGGGGGAGCAGCCCAGGTGGGGACGAGCCCGCTCCAGCAAACTCCCAGCCCTTTTCCTGCTGGGGTGTGGGACGGACGGGCGGGTCGACATCTGTCCGGGGGTGCTCAGGGGACAGGGGGTCTTGCCCCCCTGTGCCCTCTCCGGAGTGAGGAGCAGGGCGTAACGTGCTGGTTGGCATTTGCTGATGCTGGGGGTGGGCGAGCGGCTGGGGGCTGCCATCGGGGCTGTCACCGGTGGCCCTGGAGCCTGGTCGGGGGGGTCACCGAGCTGCTCCAGGCCACGGCTCCCAGCACAGGGCTGGGTGTGCCAGCATGACGGGGTGAACCCATGGTGCTCCCAGGATGCGGACCCCCACGGTGGGCACCCACCTCACCGGTGGGTACTGGGCGAGCGGGGTTCTGCAGCCGAGCCCCTTCTCCATCCCATCCCGCACCCGGCCCCCTGCACACCGAGCCCCTCTGGGGTGCCTTTTGGGGAGCACTGTGCGGGGGGAGGGCTGCGGGCAGCAGCGTGGGAGCCGGGAACGGCTCAGTGCGGCTCGGTTCAGCCCGGCTTGGCTCGGCTCAGCCCAGCTCGGCTCGGCTCAGCCTGGCACGGCTCAGCCCGGCTTGGCTCGGTTCAGCCCGGCTTGGCTCAGCTCAGCTCGGCTCAGCCGGCACGGCTCGGCACGGCTCGGCCGGGCTCAGCGCATCTCGGCTCAGCCCAGCTCGGCTCGGCTCAGCCTGGCACGGCTCAGCCCGGCTCGGCTCGGTTCAGCTCAGCTTGGCTCGGCTCAGCTTGGCTCAGCCGGCTCGGCTCGGTTACAGCTCAGCTTGGCTCGGCTCAGCCTGGCTCAGCTCAGCCCGGCTCGGCTCGGTTCAGCTCAGCTTGGCTCGGCTCAGCTTGGCTCAGCCCGGCTCGGCTCGGTTCAGCTCAGCTTGGCTCGGTTCAGCTCGGCTCAGCCCGGCTCGGCTCGGTTCAGCTCAGCTTGGCTCGGTTCAGCTCGGCTCAGCCCGGCTCGGCTCGGTCAGCTCAGCCCGGCTCAGTTCAGCTCGGCTCAGCCCGGCTCGGCTCGGTTCAGCTCAGCCCCGGCTCGGTTCAGCTCGGCTCAGCCCGGCTCGGCTCGGTTCAGCTCAGCCCGGCTCGGTTCAGCTCGGCTCAGCCCGACTCGGTTCAGCTCAGCCCGGCTCGGTTCAGCTCAGCTCAGCCCGGCTCGGTTCAGCGCAGCTCGGTTCAGCTCAGCCTGGCACGGCTCGGCACGGCTCGGCCGGGCTTAGAACAGCTCGGCTCAGCCCGGCTCAGCTCGGCTCAGCCCGGCTCGGGGGGAGGCGAGTTACGAGGCGCTCGGAAAATCGGAGTCAGCTGCAACCCCGGGGGATGCCAAGGGCAGAGCCCCCCCCCCCCCGGCGCCCACCCCGGCGCCCACACCCGCGGGCCTGCCCCGGGGCTCAGCCCTGCCCGGGGGCAGCTCCGGTCCCCCCAGCCCGGGGGTGGCTGAGCCCGGGGAGGGGAGGGCTGAGCTTGAGGGGGGGGGGGCTGAGCTCGGGGAGGGGGGGGGGGGGGGGCTGGTCCAGGCAGCGTCACCCGCCTGGCTCACCCCCCCAAAATCGCAGGGGGCTTCGGCGTGACCCCGGCGCTGGGATGGCAGCGGGACAGTCGGACCGCGGCGGGGACAGCGGGACGGTTCCCAGCCGGGGGTGGCGGCGGGGGGGGGGGAGACACACTCCAGCCGATTTGTTGCTGCTGGGGGATATTTTTTTTTAGCATTATTATTATTATTATTTTGCAGGGGAGGGGGGCGGTGAAGAGGGGGAGCTGGCACCGGCTATAAAGGCCGAGCTCCCCGCAGCAGCCGGCACTTCCCCCCGACCATGAGCGCTCCCCTGGCCTAAGCCCCCCCCCCCCGTCCCCCCCTCCCTCCCGGGCTGGCCGGCGGATGCGGGGCTGCCATGGTGTGACCCCCCCCAGCCGCCCCCCTCCCTCCCACCGCCCGCCAGCCGCGTGGATGCTTTGAGCCCCTCCTTCCCTGCCCGAGATCCCCCCCCCCCGCCCAGATGCGGCGGATAATCTTCGTCCTGCCCTTCTTCATCGGTTCCGTGGAAATGCTCACGCAGAAACAGATGGAAGAAGCAAGGTAACGGCGGTGCGGGGCCGGCTCGGCCCCCCCGGTCCGCGGGTCCCCCCCCCCGGCAGCACCGGAGCCCTCCCGACCCTGCCCGTCCGCGCATCCCCTCCCGGTGCGCGGAGGGGGGGCTCTGCCCGACCCCAGCCCTGCCCTCGGGGGGACCGGGGGACCCTGGCCGGCGTGGGGACCGGTCCCGCGGACCACGGGACAGCGGGCGCGGGGGGGAGTAGCGCGGGGGGGGGGATCTGCTCTCCCGGTATTTCGCTTCTCTGCTGAACACGAAGTGCGTGAGGAGTAAGAAAACCTCCTGGGGAGGGGGCTCGGGGGGGCTGCGGGTAGCACCGGCCCCCTGCCCCGTCCTCCCCCGCCGTGGGGGCTCGGTACCGGGCGTGGTCGTGTCTCCTGGCCGGGGCGGACTGGCGGGACTGGGGGGACTGGGGGGCTCGGGGCCGGGGGGCTGGAGGCCGGGCAGCTTTCCTCGAGTGTCTAAAGGCGTGCGGGGTCAGCGGGTGCGGGTGCTTGTGCGGGTGGCCGGGCTGAGCGGAGCGGCCCGGCAGCGAGGGCGTGGGGGGCTCGGGGGGCGGCGGAGCGGCCCCGGTGCTACGGGATACGCGGGGGTCTCGGGTCCCCGCAGCACCCGGGGGTCTGCCCGCAGCCCCCCCGCCTCGAACACGCGTTTTCTCTTGCTGTATAACCAGCGTGGAGGGGGCCGGGGGCGGAGGATGCTGCAGCCCCCCCCCCCCGCCCCGCAGCCGCCGGCAGCTGCCCCGGCCGTGCCCCGCTACCGCGGAGGAGGGGTCCGGGCAGCCCCCGGGACCCCTCCCGGTTCCCGCAAAGCCCAGGCGGGGAGAGCCCGGCCGAGCACTACCGGGACCCCCTGCGCCCCCTCCCCAGGGCCCGTCTGGGCTCAGCCCGGCGGTCCCGGCTCCGCAGCCGCTGCCGGGCGGGGGGAGGCGAACCCCCCCCCCCCACCCCGTCCCGCAGTTGCGGGGTGAGCGGTTTCCCGTCGTGCGGTGCAGTTCGGCGGCTCCCGGCCGAGCCCCCCCCCCCCCCCGGCTCCGCACCACGGGTGTGTTTTCGGAGCCGGTGGTGGAACCAAGCCCCCGGAGCCTGCGCAAAGCCCCCCCCTCGGGGCAGAGCGGCGGGGGGGGGGAATCGTCAGAAAGATTTCGGGAAGGGAAAGCGGCTCGGAAACCCGCGGGTCCCCGGGGAAGCCGCAGCCCCCGCCAGGAACACGAACTTTGTCAGCGTTGGGTAAATGTGTGACGGAGCCCGCAACGACCTCACGGCTCCGAGGTGCTGCGTGACCCGCGCTCCCAGCACGGCCAGCCCCGGGCCCCGGCGCGGGGACGTGGGGAACCGGAGAGGGGACCGGGATGAGCCGGGAGAGGGGACCGGGACGAGGGATGAGCCGGAGAGGGGACAGAGAGGAACCGGAGAGGGGACAGGGATGAGTCGGGGTGGGGACCCGAATGAGCCGGAGAGGGGACAGGGATGGGGGGACAGAGA